>NW_017308806.1:120107-137657 GCF_000935625.1 Nanorana parkeri | reverse complement strand
AAGATGCTTTTCTTGTATGTGTATATACTGTATATATATATATATATATATATTATGCCTGATATATCTAGCGGTAGCCAAACTCCTGCCCTCCAGCTGTGATGGAACTACAAATCCCATGTGGCATTGCAAGATTCTCAAAGCTACAGACATGACTCCATGAGAGAGATGCATCATGGGATTTGTAGTTTCACCACAGCTGGAGGGCCGGAGCTTGGCTACCCCTGGCTTAACTGAATAAGATTCTGTCTGCACCACTTCTGATAAATTCCCTCCATATTATATTCACTAGAAAACCCGCTCTGTGCTCCTCCCTGACACAGTATAACTTTGGTAATAGGACCTGACTTTCTATAACTTTATGGGCTAAGTAGTGTCAGTGGTCATTCCACTGTCCCTTCAGACTCAGTGACCGGTAAGACCTTGTTCACACCAAGCGCGGAGCAGATCCAGAGCAGACCAGGTGCAGACCGGATCAAAACTGCGTCCAATGTATTCCTATGGTATTTTGAGCTCCAGTTCACATCGCAGCGTGCAGATCCAGAGCAGGTGAAAAAACTGCGGCAAGCCCTATTTTACGTGCTGTGGAACGCATTAAAACCGCATGCAAAATCGCATCAAAAACACATGCAAGTGGCTGAAAGCCCATGTTAAACTTAAAAAAAAAAATTATTTTTTTTTTTAACCAAAAACGGCCCGAAACGCATCAAAAACGCGGCACAACCCACTGCACTGCGTGTGCAGAAACCTGACCGGATCTGCTCTGCATTTGCTCAGGCCTAAGGGCGCTCTCACTCTTCAATGAAATGTCAGTTGGCAAAGCTTAGCATGAAGTCAGGCCCCAGTAACACATTTGAAGTGTTGATATTGATGGGCCGTGTTTCCTGTGCAAACGTGGTTCATCACAATCCCTCTATTTATAATTGGCCAGTATATATATATATATATATATATGGATGTTGAAAAGGCTGCATTTGACTTGCTTTGCATTGCGTTGCCTTGTGCTGCTTTGATTTGGACGCAGCATGTCCGGTACAATTGAACTGCAGGCACAGCAGGACCATTGTGGCCTCTCCTTGATAAACGTGGCTCTTTCCATGTGAACGCAGCTCCGTGCATTTGAATGGAAAATGCATCATTTGACTAGATTCTCCATAAACCTTAAATCAGAGAGAGACACTGAAGATGCTTTTCTTGTATGTGTATATACTGTATATATATATATATATATATTATGCCTGATATATCATTTTTTTTTATTTGAAGCATCCATTTTAAGGCAATTGCACAGCTACTAATAAAGTAATTATCAGCACTAAAAAAAAGTAAAATCTACTGACACTGCTAACCAAAGGTCTGTGTACGGGGCAGAGCCTGTACTCCATTGGAGCATGCATCCCCTTGGGTTCGGGGTCATTTTGCAATAGCCTAATTAAAATCATTATAGGGTTCAATAAATCCCTCTACTAGCAATCGTTATGGCCAGCGGATTGGGAATATATGTGCAGAAACTTGGCATGTGTATCATTGAATCTTTGGTGAAGCAAAATTGTGAATGTTAAGGTGGGAGGTGTAGGAAGATGGATGCAGGGGTGCAGAGGTGAACATTGTAGGTAGAGGGATGTGGAATGTATGTGCGGTTGGGCTTGTATATGGGCGGAGCACAAGGGGTCCCCATACTCTCGTATTGCCCGGGGGCCCCAAGTGTTGTCAGTCCGCCCGTGTTTGACACATACCATCTACCTAAACATTGTTGCTGACCAAGAAGACCACTTCATGGAAACGGTATTCCCTGATGGCAGTGATCTCATTGAGCAGAATAATGCACCCTGCCACACTGCACATATGGCTCAATCCAATAAGGCATCCGTCCAATCCATGGAGGCCTCCACGTCACAATTTATAGGATTTAAAGGAACTGCTACTGACAGCTTGGTGCCAGATACCACAGTATACCTTCTATAATGTTCTTGGTTTAGTGCACCACCAACACCCAAAGCCCAATGTTCCACACCCTCATGTGACAGGTGCATATAATTTCATTTTTTTTAAACTTTTGTTTTTATAGCAGGGCCCATCCCTGCACTTGCCAAGGATAACTGTGAGCAGGGCTGGCCTTAGGCCTTTAGGCACCCTGTGCGAGAAAGCTTTACTGCGCCCCTCAGTGACCACACCCTCCTGTTTCAATATTGTGCTCATCCCGGCCAGCCCGCTTATCGTTACCCGGCGGCCCCCCCTGTTACGCCACTGACTCCCGGCGACCCCTGGCAAATTGTCATGCGACCCCCGAGGGGGTCCCGACCCACAGGTTGAGAACCGCTGCTCTACATTGTAACATTGTAGCAAGGCGAGAGGCTGCAGCAGGGGCTGATCTGGGTCAATCTAGGTGACAATATGATCAAGGTGTCAACTTTGCATGGGTGATGGAAAGTAAGGAGCTAGAAAGCAACCACGGGTTCTCTTTAAAAAGAGATATATAATATATATATAAAATGGCTCAAATAGCAATTATATCCAATTTTGTTAAAAATAACTCCTTTGGACTCGTCTTCATTTGGTGGCGCCTCTGTTTTTTTGTTTTAATCGACTTCCCCAGTGCCCCCTGTGGGGTCCCTATAGGTGGAATCGCAGCCACTGCCAAGCAATGGAGCCCCACAAAAGACACCCATATTGCAACCACGGGACATTTACAAACAAAGATCACAGCGCCTCGCACTTGAAATTCCGTGTCCTTGCTAGCAGCGTGGTCGGACAGCGGTGAGTAAACAGTCTGACCACTCTGCTTAGCAATGGTAGGATGGATTTGTACAGGACCAAATACTACATGGACTTGGTCCCCTGGGCTGGGGATTAAATACAAACATGATCATGAGAGTTCTTCCTTACAGATGCCGGGGATTCCTTTTTTTGCTCTCAGGCAGCCATATATGTAATTGTGGAAATACATCGGCAATCACACAAGGTTTTCCAACCTGTCTCCTCACTCACTACTCCCCCCCCAATCATCCTCAGAGGGGGCGCACTGTGCTATCTTCACCTTGGCTGTTAGCGGCCCTTGTCCAACCTGTCTCCTCACTCACTACTCCCCCCAATCATCCTCAGAGGGGGCGCACTGTGCTATCTTCACCTTGGCTGTTAGCGGCCCTTGTCCAACCTGTCTCCTCACTCACTACTCCCCCCAATCATCCTCAGAGGGGGCGCACTGTGCTATCTTCACCTTGGCTGTTAGCGGCCCTTGTCCAACCTGTCTCCTCACTCACTACTCCCCCCAATCATCCTCAGAGGGGGCGCACTGTGCTATCTTCACCTTGGCTGTTAGCGGCCCTTGTCCAACCTGTCTCCTCACTCACTACTCCCCCCAATCATCCTCAGAGGGGGCGCACTGTGCTATCTTCACCTTGGCTGTTAGCACCAATGAATCCGCACCAATGAAACTGCAAAATGACTCATCCACTCACTTGTTATCTCTCGTCTGGAGTATTGCAACTCCCTCCTCATTGGCCTACCACTACACAGGCTCCTCCCCCTTCAGTCTATTATGAATGCTGCTGCCAGACTCATTCACCTAACCAACCGCTCAGTGTCTGCAACCCCCCTCTGTCAATCCCTGCACTGGCTTCCACTAGCCAAAGGATAAAATACAATGACTTAAATGAATGGTAACATGTATAGTGCACGGTAATGCAGCGCATGGTGGCCAGGAGGTACCTTGGAGTGCCATTCAAATGAATGGCAACATGTATAGTGCACGGTAATGCAGAGCATGGTGGCCGGAAGGTACCTTGGGGTGCCATTCAAATGAATGGCAACATGTATAGTGCACGGTAATGCAGAGCATGGTGGCCGGAAGGATCGTCGCCCCCGAAAGTCACGCTATCCCGGCCGCTGCAAAGGTATGTCGCTACATGTGAATGGGGCCTTAGGGGCGCACTCATACAATATGTGCCTATGCTGGGCACATAGGCAGCCCAGAGGAATAGGAATAATGACAACACAATGAGCCATGCATGTGCGGCAGTGCTAGGAATGATGGGACATGTAGTCCCGAGGAGGGTAATTAAAGAGATGTATGTTTACATTCAGAGTGCACGCTCCCTGATCGGAAGAAGCTGCAGGAAGATGAATACAATGTGAGAGTTTAGTGGCATCGTTCTAAATAATCAATAATTGTCCAGTGATTAATAGGTCAGCAGGGATGTATTTGTAATAAAAACAAAACTGAGGCTTTAATACTACTTTAACAGTAGTTGCTGTTCCATGACCTGCAGGATGCCAGGAGTTCTGCAGCTTATAGGACAAGAGCCTGTGCCATGAGGGAGGGGGCAGTGCCATCATTGGCAGCCACAGAGCCCCTTGTATCTATGAGCTTGCATTGCATGCCTCTCACCTGAGTCTTCCCAGCACTGCCAACTGTGTCCAGCAGATGGCGCTGGGTGGTAATGGAATAGAATGCTGGGAGGTGTGGCACAGTGGAGACAGAAAGACACAGGGAGGGGGAGAGAGAAAGAGAGAGAGGGGAGCCAGAGCTGTCTGTGGCTGGAGAAGAACAGAAAGAATGGAGGGGTGACAATTGGGAAAGCATGGGGCGAGCTGCGGAATCAGGGATGCCTTCTGGGGGGCTCCGCTGCCCTTGCCTGGTCCTGATGGTGATGTTCTGCATCGGTTGCCATGGCAAATCCCTGGGAGAGCCCCCAATGCCTCAGGGTGAGTCTGGAGTATGGGAAGACAATGGGAAGGGTGGCACTAGGGGTCAGGGGATGTGCATGGAGCACCGATGTGCCTACCATCCATACATTGCACCCAGATGCAGGCAGGCCACATTTTTGCAGGGAGCCCCCCTTCCCCCTCTTTCATTTTGTGCATGTCTGTGCATCCTGTTCATAGGCAGAGGCATGGAGAGTGCATTTTGGTGGATGACCGTAGTAGATTGGAGGAGGGGGGGAATCAGTCTCTGGGGTAAATCTTGTATGTGATGTAATGGGTGGGGATGTATTTGGTGGGGTGTAGGAAGCTGGGCTGACACATTCGCTGATCAGTAAACAGGCACGATCTGATTATTGCATGAATCGCTGTGTTATTGTACTAAAGTGGTCCGGGTTTTCCACCTGGCGACAGTAAAGTGAGATCTGATTGGTCTCCATGGGTTACGGCAGCTCATCGCCGCTCTGGCGTCTGCTTGGGGAAGGTGGGTTTACGGGGGATATTTGTTGACAATTACAGCTGCTTAGTGGTTTTTAATGCCGCACGGCGACTTAATTAGGTTAAGGGTGGCGGCAGGCAAATGGTTAAGTGCTTTGATGTCACGTGACCTGATGAGGGGGGCTTACGTTGTTTAAAGAGGGGGGGTTCCCCTACTGATGTCTCACATGTGTCTTAGGTCACTCTTGGGAATATGGATAATAACCGTCTCTATTTGTAGCGGCCCGCCACATCAGCTGTCCCTAGACCCAGCTGTCTTCCTGGCTGACGTCTGTCTGTCTCTATATTGTGCTGTCGGAGGAGATACCCCGGCTGCTTCATCCAAACACAAGCGGAGCTGTTGCCCGTAGCGATGAATCAGATTCCTTTCAAAAAAGATAACATTTGATTGGCCTTTTTGTTTTCTTGCTCCAGTTTGCTTTCTCTTCATCGGCCTCAGAAAGTAGCGCGTTGCAGCCAGTCAGCGACCATCCGTTTAGTCCGGCTAGTAAAGGGTGAATTTTGGCTGTTGCCTATGACATTGTTTCTACTGGGACTAAAAATATCCCATGGAGAGTCATGGACATCACTCAAAATGTTCCTCACAGCCCAGTGATGTTCCCAGTTATTTAACATGTGTTTTCCTTCTGTATTATATTGTGTTGCTGACTCTGTGATGTCAGTCCCACCCGCAGCAGCAGGGAGTTTGTCAGGTGTTGCACATGTAAATGAGATCTGTTCCCAGTCGCGGTCCCTATGGGACTGACGCAGAGGTGTCGTGTATCATAGCAACCAATCAGCTATCTGCTTATAACATGGTCAGACCAAGTCTCCATTCATTCTCGTTGTCAGTGTGTTTTTGTTGCACGTTTTCCAATGATGGGGCCAAAAACACACTACGCGCCTTTCCAAAAATCATGTTGCATAGGTGTGAACAGGCACCACAGAGAATAATGGGATTTACGCTGTCGTACAGTTTAGCATGGCGGCAGATGTGCGACAAACCGAACTGCTGTGAATGTGGGCTTATGGGATGCTGTGTCCCTGTTCACATCTATGCAACATTGTTGCACGTGTGAGGTCACACAGGAGAATGTTTGCCTCTCTCAAATGCCATTATTTCTTTTTTGGCACCTAGCTATCGTTGCACAACCGTTGCATCACACCACCACATATGGTAACTTATTACATGCGTTGAGGTGCGATAAGATTTTTAAAAAAAGGGTCATGCACTTCTTAGGAGTGATTTAGATGCAGTAGGCAGCTTATTGAAATTAATGGACTGCCTTACTGCGGCGCAAGGTAGCGCACATAAAACACGCTGCACTGCACATGCTATGTTGCATCACACGGGTGTGAACCCAGGCCGCATTGTTCCAATTTTTATACTGTATTCATCCTGTGTATCTGGCTACTCTGTTTTCAAGATCTTTAGGGTGTATTCACAGCTTTGTGTATATGTGAAAGAGCGCCCCCTGCTGGATTCACACACGCACATTCACACAATTTACAGGGGAACCAGAAACTTTATACTACTATGATCTGTTATGACACAGTTCCCATAGTTAATATGTAGACATGTAAGCTGTGGAAAAATTCGGTTCAGTTTGGTTTGGATATTTCGTTATTTTTCGTGATTCGGATCCGAAATTCAATTCGGTTTGGGTCTCGGATTCGGGTGAAATCCCAATTTTTGTTCGTTTCGGATGAGTTTATGAATATTTGTTGCGAATACGACAGAAAACCATCTACAGATATTATTACTAAATCTGAATCTGCTAGACCCGAATGGCAATCAGGATCCGAATTTCCGAATTGCATTCAAGAGCTCCCGGATGCCATTGGGGTCTGGGAGCCTCAGCTGTAGTAATATATGTATATGGCTCCCGGACCCGAATGGTATACGGGAGCTCCTGAATGCAGGAAACACCGGATCCTGAATGCCATTTGGGTCTGGGAGCCTCAGCTTTAGTATTCTATGTATATACTGTATATGGCTCCCATGTTGCCGTAACAAAAATTCATATTCAGACCTATTCAGATGCATTAAACCGAAAAACACATCTGATTGGCCAGAAAAGTCACATGTGCAATTCAGTTTTGTTTTTGAACAAAATGCGGACGGAATCCGAAATTCGGAACCAGAAATTCAGATTCGGACACATTCCGATGCATTGGGATTCTGAAATGTGGATGTGTCCGAATGTCGGAAAAGTCATCCGAATTTAGGCTCGGAATGAAACGAATCGCGCATGTCTAATAAGAAGTCCTGCTCCAACTACTGCTTGGCACACCAGATATAAAATATAGGGATTTTTCCATCTATGACACACATAACATTAAACAGGAACATGCGTTGCGAATCATTGTTTTTTTTTCGCACAAGTAAAAATGTTGCAATCTGCCCTATTTTATTGTTGCACCACTGACAGTTTATCAAGCGTAATTTGTAAATATGCACGGTACATTTCATTACATCTTTTTTTATTATTATTAAATATTATCTAAAGCCAAACTTTTTCTTTTCTTTTTACGAAGGTTTGGCTACTATAAGAACTGGTTGGAACTCCTGTCAGCTTTATAATGATGTCTAGGTCCCCTTTGGGTACATTTCCCTTCATTTATTGTCCCTAAAACACAGCAGGATATAAGGGGAAATCAGCTCTAAGGCAGTTGTCATTGGAAGTTTCCTAAATGTTTGGCCCTTGCTGTCCATAAATGATATTGGAAGTCAGACGGTGACAGCCCATCAGACTCTACCAATACCTGAAATATTGACTTTTTGGTTGGACTGACACCCAAATTCTTTATATTTCCTAACAATGTGACCTCAGAATACCTATTATGATTGTTGGGATCACACAAAAATCGATGAACGCAGCTGAATAGAGATTTCCAGTTTTTAAAGTGGCCCTGTCACTAAACCAAAACTCCCCAGAAAAGCTTTACATGTCAAAGAAGAGTGTAGATACTTTCCTGTCCTGTCACCCGGGCCGCTGAACACCGGTCCTATAAAGAGGAATTGTTCCCCGAAGCCTGCTGGGAAGTATCGATCTCCTGTGTCTCCTGGAGTATGTATATATATATATATGTATTTGTTTATATACTGATAATACACAAATTGCATAATAGTCTGTTGCTTGAAAAAACTTTACTAATAAATCCTCCTGCAAGAGAAGACTCCTAATACTTACTCTCCTGTAAGCTGTGTGTCCAAACTTCATTGTCTTCATGAGCTACAGCGACCGACAGAATCTACAGAGTCCAACACTTCCGGGTGAGTTAGATGCCTGTGCCCCTCCTGCTGAGAGCTGTGGTTTCATCCACTGACCACTTCATCACTGCAGAACACAAAGGCTGGAGGGAGGAGTCACAGTGCGCAGCAGGGGGACCATGCATCTGACACTTCTGGAAGTGTCAAATGCTGAACATTCTTGAACAGCTGTAGCTCTTGAAGACAGTGGAGCTCGGACTCGCTGCCTGCCATGGAATGAGTAATAGGAGTCTTCTTCTGCAGGAGAACTTTTGTTTTTATTCAAAGCCCAATTTTGGGCAAGCAAAAAAGGAAACCTTCAGTTGAGCTACCCACGCACTGCAAGGGTCAAGTGTTCATTTTTGTCTAGGGGCTGCAGTAAAGCAGATTTACTTACCTAATTCTCACTCCCATGGAGGTCAGCGCTTATCTCTCTCCCTGTTGGAACTTCTTGCACAGCATCACAGAGAAACACAAGCACACAGTCAGATATGCATGGTGCACATGGCTTGGCTAAGACAGGAAGGAAGCCACAGCTTTACTCTCTAGCTTATTCAATACAACAGAGTATATCTACCATAGATACTGTATAACATAACTTAATAACACTGCCATCTAGTGACCAAAATTTAATATAGCAGGAGTTATTGCTATAGATACAATAATGTGTATTCTAACACTCCCCCTCTGCTCTGGCTGGTAGAATGTCTATGGGACCTGCATTAGATGTGATGACTTAGACTACCGGAGCCCAAAGGAGAAGAGGCTGCGGGGACCAGTCTAGCATCCCTGATGGACTGAGCATCAGGTAAGTAAATCTGCTTTACTCCAGCCACCTAGACACATGCACTTGACCCCTACAGTGCGCTCGCAGCCCAACAAGGGTAGTTTTTTTGTTTGCTCGGAGATGGGCTTTAAGCATGTCAAATGCATGATGAGATAGGAACCAGTCTTCTAAATGCAGCCATTCCCTCCTTCACATTTTAGTGCTGCTTGGCCGGGCAAGGGCACACAATGGGCACTGATTTAGAGAGGGATACTGTTCACTTAGCAAAGTCAATGTTCACTTAGCTTAATAAATAAGGTGTAGCTGTGTCTACTTTGAATAACCAATCATGTGCAAGGACAGTCAAAATAATAAAAAAAATAAAAATAATAATTTTGCTTGATTGATGATTGAAGTGAGCGCAGTTCCTCTTTATTCATTAGACCAGGGGTGCCCACAATTTTTCGTCTGGAGATCTACTTTTCAAATGACGAGCTCAATGAGATTTACCAACAAAAAAACAAATGCATTCAGGGGCGGTAGGGTGCGTGGCAGTGCATTGAAGTCAATGGCACCGCAGCCACGCCCCCAGTGCAATTGCCGCACCAGGAATGCAGGCACGCTAGTGCCTGCGTTCTGGTCTAGTGCAATCTGCAAAAATGCTGCATTTTTGCAGATCGCGCTGGATCCCGAACGCAGGCATTAATGTGCCTGCGTTCCGGGTGCAGGCAATCACAGTGAAGGCGGGGGGCATGGCTGTGGTGCCATTGGCTTCAATGCACCGCCACACCCCCTCCCACCCCTGAATGCAGTGAGCCAGCCGGCTTGCGTTCCAATGTGTTCTAGAGGCCGAACACTCTGGAACGCAGACTTTGCGGTGTGAACCGGCCCTTTCTTCTCTCTCTCCTCACGCTCTCTCCTCTCTCTCCCCTCTTTCTATCTGCTGTTTCTTCTTTCTCTCTGCTGTCTCTTCTCTCACTTTCTTTGCTGTCTCTTCTTTCACTTTCTCTGCTGTCTCTTCTCTCACTTTCTCTGCTGTCTCTCTCCTGTCTGTCTTTTCTTACCTTCACTGCAGCAGCTTCCCAAGTCTCCTCTCTCCTTCCCGTCTGCGGCGTCTGGTCACATTCGGCCGCGCGAGCACCACGGGAGGACCGGACACAGGTCAGTGAGCCGATCGCGATCCACCAGTGTTCGCTTTGCGATCCACTAGTAGATCGCGATCTACCTAATGGACACCCCTGCATTAGACTAAGGCTCCTTTTACATGGGTGCCCCTCTGTTCCATCTCAGCGGGATCCTAGATAAATCCCCTACTGAATTGGATCAGAGTGGAATGTGACATGCGTGCCTGTTCCGATCTTTCCTCCATCTTGGACGCCAGCAGTAATAGCAACCAAGGACCGAAGAGAATCACGATCTGAACATGGACCAATGACCAACCTGCGCTGGGCTATGGCTATACCTCCAAGGCCAGTGCATCCACTGTCAGCCAGCCATAACGGAACACAGGTAGGCAGGCTGGACAACCGCAGACCAAGAGCTGGCTACGGCCCGTGGGCCATAAAATGGCCATGTCTGCTGTAAGCTCTACAGCTGGACAGCTTCATGCTCATTCCCTTCTACGTCTTGAAGTGTACCTGTGAAATGGGCAGGCATTGTTGCCTTTTTTAAGCAAATTCTGTCTCTCCTGAGGAAAGAGATCTGCTTTCCGAAATTCTCAGCGTTTGCTCTTGATAGTGGAATGATTAAAAGCAGGGGCAGCCAAACCTGGGCCCTCCAGCTGTGGTAAAACTACCAATCCCATCATGTATCTGGAAGTCATGCCTGTGGCTGTCAGAGTCTTGAAAAACCTTATGGAAATTCTAGTTCAACAACAGCTGGAGGGCTGAAGTTTGGTGCACCCAAAACTGATACTGAGCCTTATGGGTTGAGTCAGCCCCTGTCTCCATAAGTGAGGTCCCCTTGCCCTAATTCCTGACCCCTGTCCACCTGGGAGTTTAGGGTGTCCCCGCCCACCTTGGTGTGTTCCAGCTCCGCCTACATTCCCTATAGTATAAAATAAAAAAGTGGGAGCTCTTTATAATGCCACAGCAGGAATGCAGATCCAGGAACTCGCAGAGATCTCGCCAAAACAGTAATAAGATGATACAGCAACCACCCAAAACATATACCAGTTTTGGATGGTCTGACCCTTTAAATGTTTCCAAAGTGTGGAATACGAAGCCAGCACATGATGTGCTGAAAGATTGTTTTAGCAATTTCCCAGATGACATAGTGCTGAGTTCATTGATTCGAGTCAGTGACTGAGGATGAGAACACTTTTCCAAATACAAAAGAAGTGTTTGGAGTAACAGTCTGAATAAAGAAGCTGTTGCTTCCACAACAGGAAATAGGATTGTTCTTAACGCTTTATTATTATTTATAAGGAATGGACAAATTCCAGGAAGCCGGCGGAGAATATTTATCAAACACAGGGATGTTTATTATGCATTGCAGAATATATATTTATATATATAACACAGATCAGCCATAACATTATGACCACTGATAGGTGCAGTGGGTAGCGCACAGATGTTTATTGGTTTAATATATTTGATGTATAAGGTTTTTAATTTATTATAGAATGTTGCAACATTTTTATTGTATTTATATGTGTACAGCAAACAAGAAAAGTAAAACAAACAGCTTCACTCCGAACTGTTGCAGACGTAGGCACACTGAATCCATAAGGAGCGAGTAACCTACGGCCCCCAGATACCCAGTACTGCAGCAGCAGCCATGATCTTGGTACAACCAGTTCAAGTTCAGGACATACTGATATGTCATATGGTCCTGAAGTAGCTATTCATCAAAGTGTTCAGGGTGATATTAGATATAGAAAACCTTTAAAGCATAATTAAACCCCACAACAAAACTTTAATATGTGGTGGCTGCATTGCTTTTCTTTTTTCAGTCTATTGCTTTTATTCTCAGCTGGTTATCCTGCCAATAACATACTTCCTTTCCTTATGGTGACAACGCTGCCTCCGCCACTGCATTTATGAAGCAGCAGCGTTGCCACCCTAGGCTGCTGTCCTGGACTCAAACACCTCCTTCCATCTCCATAACCTAGGGAGAAGTTGTTTCATAGTGCGCAGATGCAAACCGGTAAAGTCAATTACGTTGTTCGAGATATCAGTTTCGTGCGCAGGAAGTACTAAGGACATTGCAATTCTGGCAGGATCGACCAGGCATGCTTGTAGAAAATGGCCTAATAAAGAAACCTAGTGCACCCGCCATATTAAAGGGCCAGTAGGTGCAATAGATTAAATTTTTATTTTTGGGTTTAGATCTCCTTCAGTATGAGTTACGACTTTAATATGAGATATGAGTTCAGCTGTCATTGAGATGGAGGTGAGACATAAAATGTGACGCCTCATAGGTCTTTATGTGCTGTCTGCAGTAGTGACAATCTCTTGGGCATGAAGCGGTAGCTGGGGACACCTTTGTGATCACACAGAGATATTTTGTACATCTGACAAATCTTATTTTAGCTTGGCTGCGTTATTTCGGGAGCGTTTCCAGCTCTCTCCTATGTCTAAACCTGACTTAAGGAGGTCAGACGGTGTGCATTGTGTCTCTTCTTCCGCCAATGTGCTATCCTTAGACTAATTGTTCATGTCATTTATCTTCTGCTGTCGTCTTTCACCTTACTAATTCCTTCTGCATTGTGTGTCCTTCCTGTGCATATATCATGGCGGCTTCTTGGTTGCCATGGGCAGCATTAACTGATGCATGGCAGGTTCTTGGTTCCTATGGGCAACATGCACTGATGCATGGCAGGTTAATAGTTCCTATGGGCAACATGCACTGACGCATGGCAGGTTCTTGGTTCCTATGGGCAACATGCACTGATGCATGGCAGGTTCTTGGTTCTTAGGGGCAACATGCACTGATGCATGGCAGGTTCTTGGTTCCTATGGGCAACGTACACTGATTCATGGCAGGTTCTTGGTTCCTATGGGCAACATGCACTGATGCATGACAGGTTCTTGGTTCCTAGGTGCAACATGCACTGATGCATGGCAGCTTCTTGGTTGCTATGGGCGACATACGCTGATGACAGTATTCAGTATATGAGTCACTTTTTTCCCATGCCCTTTCATTTATATTTTTCTCCACATTTACATATAGGCCAAGGTAAACAATAAAAACCACAGGATTTGGCACATGCTATGCGGGCACCTTGGCAAAGATACTGTCACTTTGCCAGCTGTTTTTTTGTTACTATGGGTTGCTATATAACGGTACACTGTGGCTTTTGTAAATAAGACTGTTTATGGCAGGGTTGGGCAACTCCGGGCCCTCCAGCTGTGCTTTAACTACTGATTCCAACTTGTCTCTGGGAGCCATGCCTGTGGCTGTCAGTCTTGCAATGCCCCATGGGGCTTGTAGTTCCACAACAGCTGGAGTTGCCCACCCCTGGTTTACGGTCATCGAAAGCAACAAGCTGCAATCAGAAATAATCTTCCATTGCTTTGCCTGCTTTACATTGATAAAAGGTGAAATCTGATTGGTTAGGAGAGGATGCTGCTGCCATAACCGCTGCCATCTTGCCCTGTCTTATTTATGAACCTTTCCTCGTACTTGGTTATAAAATGGCCCTCTGTGCTTTTAGTATTCTTACCTAGTATCTCCTCTCGTACACGTACCCCTTGTCTCCCTCTGCCTCTGGTTTAAATGACTTGAATGAGGCCGTTACCGGGGCAACTGGGACACTCCGCTGTACCATTCACATCCAGTGAATGCCTGGGAGATGGTCCCAAATCCTGTCACCTTGTCACAGTTAAACACGCCCATCTAAGACGAGGGGAGAACATAGCAGAACTGGACACACAGGCATTATGGACTATGCAGAAGTACTAAATATAAAACCATTAAAGTAAACCTGTCACTTTTCAGCATGTAGGCACACTAAGATGTTCACCTGATTCAGCCTGCTTCTCCGTTGTAGCTTCTTACCTTCCCCAACAACACGTGAACGCGTGTAGCAGTGCTTTGCATTAATTTTCAAGGGCATCCCCCATGCATCCCCATGTAGAGATGTATACTTACAAAGTTCCAACGGGCCTGGCCTCATTTGTTTGTCGATATCCTGCTGCAAACGTCTCCTTCTCCAGGTTACGCCTGCACAGTACATCCCCCTTGACCTCTATGGGGCTCATCTACCTCCATCTGTAAGGGAACTCTGTAAGTACACATCTGTGCACAGGGATGGTGGAATCATTGACATCAGCTTAAAGGGACATAAAGGATAAGTGCACTTTGGTGTAAATTGCTGTTATTCTTTACCTGCTAGTAGTGCCTGCTCTTAAAGAAACAGCCTCTCTTGTTGTGTGTGCTTCTGATCAATGCTGAAGTGAAAAGAAGCTGTCAGATGAATAATGCCTTTCCCTTTCTCCAGCTGCACATACTCATCTTCTCTTCACTGCCCCGCCACTCGGTTCAATCACACGTTTATTTATTTATTACAGGTACCAACAATATTTATAGAGCACCAACTATTTTACACAGCGCTTTACATACTGTACATTCACATCAGTCCCGCTCTCGAGGAGCTTACAATCTAAGGCCCCTATCTCACAGGCATACAATCATACAGAGCAGGAGCCAAGTAACCTTCCAGCATGTCTTTGGAGTGTGGGAGGAAACCGGAGTACCCGGAGGAAACCCACGCAAGCACATGGAGAACATGCAAACTCCATGCAGGTGGTGTCCTGAAGTTGCACCTTGCATAGGGCTGAGGACTCACTCCCTGCCCCTAGGTGACAGTACTGGGCCAATTATCAAGCATTGATATGTGACAGGCACTGTCACATATTACGAAAGGTGTAGGTCACATGTGCCCTATGCCCAGAAGTACTCTGGATTTTTCTTGTATTTTCCAATTGGGACAGAGTAGTGAACAGAAGGGAAGTATGTGCTCCTGGAGAGTAGGGATATTAAGTAAACTTGTTGCTTTACCTAGTCCAGACAAAGTGCAGCTTCCCTATACTGCACCAACAATGTACAATTGCAAACATCCCGGGACCTTAGATGTAAAAGATGATTGTAAGGAAATGTCGGGTGAAGTAATTGTTGTATGGGGGCCCTGATTACTAGGGGGGTTATGCACTAAAGAGCCGATGGATCCAGCCGTAACTTCGGCTGATTCTTCAGCTCTCTTCAGCCGCCTCTGCCCTTTGGTTCGGTCGAACGGTTGTTTTTCTTTTGCCAACAACTGCCAGATGCTTCATTATGTGGCGGGAGTCCATCGCATGCGGTCGGGTCGGCGTGCAGGGTTTTTTAAAAATTATTAATTTTTTTTTCTTTAAAAGATTTTTATTTATTTTTTAATTTTCCTATTTTTGTAAAAAATTGTAAATAATTTTTCAACTTTTTTTCCCATTCTTTTCACTTATTTTCTATTCAGCTCGGTACCACGGCGGCATTTGGCTATTCACTCACTGCCGTTCGGCCCCTATGAGAATAGGGGCGAACAGCAGCGAGTGAGCTGCCGGAGCTTCGGCTCAGCCGATCTAGATGTTGGATCGGCTGAGTCGAAGTACTTCTGCACTTCGGCTCAGCCGAACATGCAGAGGCTGTTCGGCTGACCGAAGACAGCTGATGTACGGCTGATTTTAGCCGATGTACGGCTGATTTTAGCCGATGTATGGCTGAAATCAGCCGTACAAGACTGAAGAGAATAGCCGAACAGTGTTCGGCTTACTTCACTTCGGCTGGGTTATTCACTCAGCTGCCTTCGGCAGCTGTGTGGATAACCCTCTAGTTAAGTCACATAGGCCCTGGTTTAGCAAGGCGCCATTTTGCTTTTGGTGGTTACTTAAGCTGCCGCATTGCTGCCTATCCTTTATGTCCTGTACACTCAGTTGCGTGTTCTTGACACAACCTTCTTGAACATTTTCATCAAGAGCACTCAACAAAGCATTTTCTCTTCTATATCCCACCAGCCTGCGTAAATGAAAATAGGCTGTGGTGTCTGCACTACGCTGCAGCCTGAGGCCTGAATTCTTCCCCACACAGGCCACACTGTTTGGAAGGGAACGATTACGTCGTCTTCAAACACAAATGCCCAAGGCCCTATGGCAGACAGGGCTACCATACCCTTTCTTTAATATGATCTGGTGATTACAGGTCAAAGGGTATAAGCATGAATGATGGGATATACCATATACAGAGCTGGAGACGGGATAGCAGTAGGCCTAAATAGATATAAACCCAAAACCTCATATAAGCTATAACATCTCATTTCAACATTTCAAAATCTTTATTTATTTTTTAATCTGCAGCTTTTATATAAATAATAGCTGGTGACCCTGCCATAAGGGTTCCTTGTTATTTATTGAGCACTGACAATTTATTCAGTGCTTTACATCAGTCCCTGGCCTCAAGGAGCCTACAATCTAAGGTCCCTACGAGGGCCAATTTAGACAGGAGACAATTAATGATTCAGCATGTCTTTGGAGTGTGGGAGGTAACCAGGGTACCCAGAGGAAACCCACACAACCACAGGGAGAACATGCAAACTCCTTTCATATAGTGCCCTGGCTGAGGTTTGAACTGGGGACCCCCAGTGCTGCAAGGCAGAAGTGCAAACCACTTAGCCACTGTGCTGCCCCTATTCAGGCTCTTCCTGTTATAGGGTGACAATGCTCTGTTCCTGTCTCCCATTGGCTCTCTTGCCCTGTCACCTGGTCTCATGTGCTCCGAAGGAGAGTACCATGCTGACACACATAGACCAGGCAAGGTCTGCGTTGTCACTGTCAGGAAGCCGGTCCAGAGCAATGATGTACTGCAGACATTGGAGCGAGTAAATGTAGACAGGAAATGGCTGCAAGAGGCTGAAAGAGGTATTTGTCTGCTTGGCTGGAATTCAGCTTTTAAATGGAGCTTCATCTAATCCTTTTCTTAGTCTTGAACAGAACGAGGGTTTGTCGTGTTTTTTTGCTGTAATTGTCCTATTTGGGAAGATTTCCTGTCACTTCCTGTCCCAGTGACACCCCTATTCAGTGACCTGAACGTGTGCCTTCTTTGTAATGCAATCTCCATATTCTATATTCCTTTTGAACACACTAGTTACTGGTAATAATGTCTCTAGCTCCCTAATGGATTTTCTTTGGATTATAGGGAAAATGCATTCCAGTGTAGAGAAATAGGGGGCAGCAGTAAAAGGACGTTGACCTTTCTCCACTTCATAAAAAAAAAAAAATTCACTTTAAAATGTGTTTCTTAGGTTCACTTTCTATGAGATTATATTCTTTACAAACTTTCTGAATTAATAAAGGTGAGCAAGTAGGGGCTGTGGCTGAGGTGG
>NW_017308806.1:95778-119858 GCF_000935625.1 Nanorana parkeri | reverse complement strand
AGGGTCTATTAAGAAAATGGTAGAACTGTGGTGGTGATGGATACCAGGTGATGAGGAAATAGGTGGGATCGGGAAGTAATGGGTGGTACAGCTGATGGTTGGGAGGTACAGAGGGGTGGGGCTTACAGCCAAATGATGCACACTTTTATTTTGTATCTATAGGGTGATAATAATAATGAACCTCTAACGCTAATGCAGGAATGCTGCAGATTTTGTACATGTTTTGTATTTCCCAACTGACCTTTCTACCCCCAGCAGAAGTCCAAATCAAAGTTCAAGTGTTTGAGAATGGCAACCTTTCCCCTTTGGCCTCAGCGGTGGTGGAGATATTCGGCAATCAGAGCAGCTTGGCGTCTGGCGTCACTGACCAGGATGGCATAGCGGTGCTGGGCATCAACTACAGACTAGGTACCTGGATCCTCGTCACGGCCAGCAAGAGAGGCTACGTCACCAACTCTGTGCCCTGGAAGGTGGATAGACTGCCACGTAAGGATTGTGAGGCATAGTGTATGCATGTATATGTCTGTGCGAGTGTGTACGTCATTGTCTTTTTTGATCTGTGACACTGAAAAATCTTTTATTGGGGTGAGCGGATTTCAGATCGCATACCATGTGAGCCCATACATGTTACAACCTTTGTGGTGCAAGCCTGCTTAACCAATACATTCAATGTATATGCAATCGGGTTGGCACACAAAGGAGTTTGACTTTGTACCATTGTAGATTGTAATGTATAAAAAAAAAACAATAACTTTAAAGATGTACCCACTCTGGAGCAGCTAACATCAACACCACACCAGATGTAATTCCAATAAAGAACGTAAGACGGGTGGGTAACTCCGGCTGTGCTTTAGCTACAAATCCCAACATGCCTCTGGGAGTCATGCCTGTAACTGTCAGTCTTGCAATGCCTCATGGGACTTGTAGTTCCACAACAGCTGGAGTTGCCCACCTCTGTACACCACCGTACCAGTTGCAAAAGGACACATAGTACCTCTGCACAAATCTCCAAGATTAAACTATCTCTTGTACAATTTCTTTTTCTTTTATTCTGGTGTATGGCCGGCTTTATAAGTGCACTCTCCGCTACTTCCTGCCCATTCCCATTATATATCGTTACACATACAATGCGTATAAGTGTCATATTCACAGCTTCCTTACATTCTGTCTGGCAGGATGCATACAGCTTCCTGTCTTCTTATCCAAGGTCACAAGATAGCATTCATTGGCATTTCTGTCACAGTTATCTTTTCTGGCAGTGCCTCTGATGCGTCTACTCCTCCCCCCATATATGATATCATTCTGTCTTCTATAGTCCCCTCGCTTATCATATTGACACGTCGACTCTCTCAGAAGCCTTTAACCTCCCCGGCAGTGATCAGCCTTTGAAGAGGTCACAGGGGGACATGCTGCTTAGAGCTGCTTAGTAGAACGACAAAAGCAGCTGATTGGCAGGATGCAAGATGCCAGACCCCCACCGGTCATAATTCAATAGCGAGTGGTGGGGTCTTTCACCCCTAAGCTGAACGTAGAAAGCCTCTTTCATCACATTATTTATGATTTGGAAGTGAAGTTTCTCAATCTTGGGTTACATCGCACATCAGAGGCTAGAAATAATACAGTTTAAGAGAACCAGTCACAACTGGGCTTATACAAGAAGCAGAGCCACCCCAAAGTGATGGCTCAGCTTTTGGTAGCTGTTGGCGAGTTAAAAGATAACTAAGGCTGGCCATACACTGATCTATTTGTTTCATTCAACCCGAGGGCTGAACGGAAAAAATTGACCCAATTCCTCCATCAACACTAACAGCGTGTCAATCACGGAATCCCGCTGCTCACATACAGCGGCTGCTGGCACCTGTCAGAATACCTGACAAGAGCGGGCAGCCCATTGGCTGCCATGCTCTGATCGATCAAAGATTTTCCGACCGGCTCCTTCGGTCAGCTGATCGAGGGATGTCGATCGAAAGGGTGCCGACAGCGGCACACACTGTGCGAATTGCGTCCGGTTCTGAAATTCGAACAGTGTATGGGCACCTTACCTCTCCAGCCCTTTTTTTGGGCTTTAGTTCTCTTTTGGGTCACAGGAATACATTTGGTAATATACTCCTGTGGCCCAAACTCAGCATATAGCGGGCTACTGCCTGTCCTGTTGACCATTGTCAGTGAGACAATGTGTTAAAAATCCGGCGACAACTTTCTTATAGGAGATTTCCTGTCACTTTGGAAAGATGTCCTCTCACTTTCTATTTTGCCTCTGAGCAGTGGTGTCCCTTGCCTTTTTGCTGCCTGATGCAGGGGGGTGGTGATGCAGGCAATCAAAGCAGCAGGAGGTGGGTAGAGGAAACAGCACCACCAGACACAAGAATGACGCCCCCCTCTGCAGGCTCTGCATCTCCTTGACCGGCTCTTAGCAACCTGGGATGCCCTGGCCCGTGTCCTGCCCAGTTCCTGGCAACCAGTGATGTCACTGGTTGCCAGGAGCTGGACGGGATGCCAGCCAGAGCGCTCCAGGTTGCTAAGAGCCAGGCAGGGAGATATGTATGGCCCGAACTTTGTGCAGCAGAGAAGCCAGTATACAACAAACATGCCGCTCTGCTTACCACCCCCCACGTGACCCAAAGAGATGCCGCTTGAGGCCTCATTAAAGGGACGGCCCTGCCTCTGAGACAGGAAAGGGAAGGGAAATCACCCCTATGGGACACAGGCTATAAAAGGAAATCTAACTGGGGTTCAAAACTGTCTCTACTCTATCCACATTATGAAGAATGTAACAGGAACAGCTGGAACACACAAATGTGGATGGGAACATTCAGAACTCCCAAATGATCACAAACCGATTCAGTAATTACAGCAGGGAGATCTTACTGTTGGAGACATAAGAAGCTAGGGGTTGATTCAGCACACCAGGCTCCACCTATAACTAAAGGGCCGACTAAACATTTTACAACATTGAGGTCTTAAATTATATGTTGCCCTGTTAGCCAATAAGACAGCCATCATGGGACAGTGGGGATGTGATGGAGTCGGGAAGGAGCAGGCAAGCTTCAACACTACCAAGGAGTACAATTTTGTTAATCAGAATGGCCCAGCATGTAATGGCAGTCCTTGGAGGCTGTTGGAGTTAGGCATAGGCTGAAGGTAGTTACAGACTGCAAATAGGCAAAGGTTGAAGCTACGCCCAGGCTCCAGGTAGGCACAGGCTGAAGATAAACACAGGCACGGGTTGAAGGTGGACACAGGTACTGGCTGCAGGTACGCATAGGCTGCAAGTAAACACTGGCTGAAGGTAGACAAATGCAGAGGCTAAAGGTAGATGTAGGCACAGGCTGAAGTTAGACACAGGCATAGGTTGAAGGTAGACACAGACATGGACTGCAGGACACATGCTAAGGGTAGGCAAAAGCACAGGCTGATGATAGGCACAAGCTGACGGGAGACACAGACACAGGCTACAGGTAGGCACAGGCTGAAAGTAGACACAGGGACGGGTAGAAGGTAGGCAAATGCTGAAAGTAGACACAGGCCAAAGGTAGGCACAGGATCAGGCTGAAAATAGACACAAGGCAAACATTTTTTTAGAGTAGTCCTCTCCTTCCCTTGTTTGTGTCTTACTAACTGACCTTGACTGGGGACCTCTGCTCCAGAAATGTACAATACTGCACAGATTTGAGTTTATTTTCTCTCTCTCTCTCTCTCAATGCAGTGTATGCCTCGGTCAGCTTGTACCTCATGCCTGAAAGACCCGCCACGCTAATCCTCTATGAAGATATTGTGCAGATTCTACTGGGCTCTCCAGGTAAATATGATTTAGATTGGGCTTTTAAAAGCACAATTCTGCATTATCCCTTGCTGTTGTTATTTGTTAATCGTGGTTATATCATATAGCTTTACATTTCCATGCATGTTCTTGAACATATACACTCATTGGCCTCTTTATTAGGTACACCTATTGTAAGAGAAAAGCACTGGGATGCAAGTAGGGATGTTCAGTAACCAAGTACCGTACTTGTTAAGTAGAGTGACAATTGTGCGGCTTTCTTTGCTAATATAACTGCCTGGTGAATCAGAGCAGACCAGATATAGAAGCAGCAGATGGTGTGAATCACCTAAGGGCTTATGTAATATAACAGTTCAAAGAGCAATAATGTGCTGCAACCCATACCAGCCAGTCAGAAATCAGGCTGATTCATGTAAATCCCAGAATGTAGTTAGAGGCACTAGACCAGCAAAAAATGAGGTGACTATATTATTACATGTGGCTTTATGGCAGGCGATCAGTCAAAACCAGGACATATAGACTGGATCCTTGCCTCTATACCTGGCAGGCTTATTTTGGATTAGGGTGAATGATATGAAAAAAGGCAGAACATTTTATTGAAAAAACGGTTGTAACATATAAGGCTACTCCTACAATCTGCTTAGAGCTAATCAAAACTCTCCAACATATCCAGTCTGTGTTCCATACAGTTTTGTTCCTTTATTAGATATACTGTACATCTGATCCTATGTGAGCCCATACACAGTTAAGATTTCTGTACAGTTAAACTATAGCTCAAGCATGTCTGTGAAGGTTCTCATTCATCCAGGTCATGGTATATCTGTCAACGCCTTCAAGAAAAATACAGCAAGTCCAGTTGCCTTGACTTATTTTTTACAGATATAGTTCAAGCACTGTACAATCTCACAGTATGTCTACATCTGTAGATTTGTTATGCTTGTCTATTTAAGTGGATCTGAGCCACTGCTGGTCCCCAGGAGCACTTGCCATAATGTGCAATTGTGCATGTCATATTTGCACTTAGTAAGAGGTAAGTTTGTCCTAATGTGCAAATATGGCATGCGCAATTGCACATTATGGCGAATGCTTCTGGGGACTGGCAGTGGCTCAGATCCACTTAAAGTGCCCACTCCAATGATGCAAGGTCCACGCTTACTGTCGCCTCTCATTTGCAACCCCATTGCCCCCACTGCCATCTTCCCTGCAGCATCTCCTGGATGGGCATCTTCTATCTTCAGTCATGCGGTGGCCATGGATGATGTGACTCCCATGTATGTGCATTGGAGTGCTGGTGCTTGGCTGAACTCTCTGCATCTTACAGATGCCAGTAACATGCACTGCACTGTGCATGTGCTGCAGGCAGTGTAAAATATTGCCAGTAAACACTAGATATAAAGACTTTTTCTGCCAGAAGAGACATAAAATGTGTTATATGTCAGAAGAAGTCTACCCCTTAGCGTTTTTGGGGGGGACTTCAGTTCTGCTTTAAGCAGTGGCAGAAGCGAATCGTGGTTTACTGCACTTTCAGGTGTATGTTAGAAACAGTACAAATGGCAACACGTGTAGAGGGCAGTAAGAGATTTGCATAGCCTTCCAAAAACAACAGGTACACTATTGCTATCACTATCAGGTTATATTTACAGTCAGTTTAGTCATTATAAACTGCATATAAATGTAAGTTTAGGTTGAAATTCCTTTTTAACAGGGAAAGGGATAAAGATAAGGGGAGTGTATGCTTGAGTTCATATATTTATATGTCCTTGTCTACAGGTGTGCGCAACCAACCCGTAGTTCAGTTCCAGAGGAAGTCTATTCGCTTACCACGATCCTCCACCTATACCCAGCTGTCATCCTCTCTTACTACCACTAGCAATCTCCACCAGATGAGAGGATTCCCAGCATTCATTGGGGCCGATCCTGATTCCAGCAACGGGGGTAAGACCTGGCAAATATGATATGTCAGTTTTCTGTTGAAGGCTAGTGTACATAGGCATTGAAAGTTAGAGGCTCAGAGTAATGCCCACAAGGCAGAACAAAAAGAATGGTAAAACGTTTGAGATGTGGTTAAAGTCAAGATCAATTCAAACTAGATTATGGTTTCCAGACTTAGAGAGTAGTGTATGACAGTTTTCTGCTTTGGAGAGCTATTTGTATAATCTGAACTCCAGAATAAGAGGGGACTTTATAAACTAGTCTTTAGGAACAGGGAGATTATACCCTGGTCTCCAGGACTAGAGAAATTATTACAACCTGGAGCCATGTAGTGCCTACATCTAGAGGGAAGTGTCATATAAAATCTAGGTCTATAGGGAAGACCCATGTCATGCCTAAGTCAAGAGGGAAGAGCTATAAAGCGCCTAGGTCTAGAGGGAAGAACCATGTTGCATGACTAGATCTAGAGGGACGAATCATGTTGTGTCTACGTTTAGAGGTAAGAGTCATGTAGTACAGAGATCTAGAGGGAAAAGCCATGCCGTGCCTAGACCTAGAGGGAAAAGCCATGTCGTGCCCAGACCTAGAGGGAAAAGCCATGTCGTGCCTAGACCTAGAGGGAAGAGCCATGTAGTGCCGAGGTCCAGAAGGAAGAGCCATGTAGAGCCTAGGTCTAGAGGGAAGAGCCATGTAGAGCCTAGGTCTAGAGGGAAGAGCCATGTCATGCCTAGGTCTAGAGGGAAGAGCCAAGTTGTGCTTAGGTCCAGAGTGAAGAGCCATGTAGTGCCTAGGTCTAGAAGAAAGAATCATATAGTGCCTACATAGGGACGAATCATGTTGTGTCTACGTTTAGAGGTAAGAGTCATGTAGTACAGAGATCTAGAGGGAAAAGCCATGCCGTGCCTAGACCTAGAGGGAAAAGCCATGTCGTGCCCAGACCTAGAGGGAAAAGCCATGTCGTGCCTAGACCTAGAGGGAAGAGCCATGTAGTGCCGAGGTCCAGAAGGAAGAGCCATGTAGAGCCTAGGTCTAGAGGGAAGAGCCATGTAGAGCCTAGGTCTAGAGGGAAGAGCCATGTCATGCCTAGGTCTAGAGGGAAGAGCCAAGTTGTGCTTAGGTCCAGAGTGAAGAGCCATGTAGTGCCTAGGTCTAGAAGAAAGAATCATATAGTGCCTACATTTCTACCTTCTATAGGGAAGAGCTATATTGTACCTAAGTATAGAGGGAAGAGCCATATAGTCCCTAGTTCCAAAGGGAAGAGCCATAAAGTCCCTTGTTCCAGAGGGAAGAGCCATATAGTGCCGAGGTCTAGAGGGAAGAACCATGTTGTGCCGAGGTCTAGAGGGAAGAACCATGTTGTGCCAAGTTCTAGAGGGAAGAGCCATGTTGTGCCTAGGTCTAGAGGGAAGAACCATATTGTGCCTAGGTCTAGAGGGAAGAACCATGTTGTGCCTAGGTTTAGAGGGAAGAGCCATGTTGTGCCTAGGTCTAGAGGGAAGAGCCATGTTGTGCCTAGGTCTAGAGGGAAGAGCCATGTTGTGCCTAGGTCTAGAGGGAAGAGCCATGTAGTGTCTAGATCTAGAAGAGCCATGTCATGCCTAGGTCTAGAGGCAAGGTCAAGTAATCTGATATCTAGGACTGTAATGTGTGATTGTTTTGCAGAGCCCAGACAGAACTATTGAGGCTCATTTTCTTTGAACTCCAAGCGTTCTTTTTAATTCCCCCTGTAGTGGTCATAAATAGCATTGCATTCATTTTAAATACTCCCTGTCCAGATTTACTAATAGGAAAACCTGAGATTCCTGTGTGGATTTTAATGCATCTGCCTTATAATACTTGTAAAACTGACATATCTGGAACATTGTTTATACATTCATTGTGTGTGATTGCATTCAACAGAGCTCTAGGAAAACACATTACATATTAATTGGATACATGTGAAAATTACATTCAGAGGCACATTCTGTATCTCGAACTTCCAATATAATAGACGATATAGGAAATGTACTGAAGTACTGGATTATGGATGTTTCTACGTGTTTTCTGCAGCAGCAGAGATTATGTGACAATGAGTGCTGACGGGTGTTGAACATTTGTAGGAAATATCTATCATCTGTTATTTCTATTGATTTAAACAGCACCCATGGTGCTGTACAAATTATAATAAAGCAATGGTTAGATCCTTAATAGTTTTTTTGCTGTCTGTTTTCCCTGTATTTCCTGACCTTAAGAAACAGCATTGAATGAGTAGAAATATCTGCAAGTGGGAGTAAATGCCCTCTCAGACAGTTGTCATTGAAATAGCAATCTCCATTGGAAGATTTCCTCTCACCTCCTGTTTTGATCACAACTGTCAAATTTTTGATTTTCTATCACTGTTTGTCCTGTTGGGAACAGTAAGCAAGGCAAATAACAGGAGAATTGTATTACCATACTTACCACAATTTTCCTTTCCTGACAGCTCCATGGCAGCACACGAATGTGCTGCTATGGAGCTGTCAGGAAAAAGAGGGTGGATCTTGCAGTGAGGACATAGGTGGCAAAAAAAATCTGGCAGGGATTCTAACGTTTAAAAATAATCTAGCTATATATACACTTTAAAGCTGAACCCCAGGCATAAATACTGCATAAAACACTGTGCATCTATTGCCTTTGCAAACTTTAAAAAAGTAGCAGTGACATCATTACTGTGCTGCACTTAGCCTGTGCAGAGAGCATAGCAGTAGTTCCCACTACAGGAGGGGGGCAAATACAAGACTAGTCACCCTGAACAAGAAGAGAGAGCAGCAGTGACCGACCTTTATTACAGAAGGGGGACAGAGACATAACCAGTCACCCTGCATAAGGAGAGAGAGAGCAACATGGACTGGTCTTTGCTACAGGAGGGGCAGAGACAAGAACAGTCACCCTGTACAAGGAGAGAGAGCAGCAGTGACTGGTCTTTATTACAGGAGGGGGACAGAGACATAACCAGTCACACTGCATAAGGAGAGAGAGAAGCAGTGACCGGTTTTATTACAGGAAGCTCCTGCACAGAGACAAAGTGTCACACCAGATTACTGCACAGATCTGGAAGAAATACATAAAGCACACCATGATTTAAGTAAGAATACACATGACCCTTGTACTTAAACAATATTTGCTTATCCTGGAGTTCAGCTTTAACACCTGCTTGTCTCAGAAACACTCAACTTGTCCCATCGCTTGGTTTTATCAAGCCATGCGTGCCAACATTTTCTTACTATGTACTATGAACAGTATCATCCAGCCTCTAAGTCTAAATGTAATTGTTGTGGTTTCTTTGCTTTGTCTTGTGTAACACCTCAAGGGTTTTCCTTTTTCATCCTCCTCCCTCCATTTTGAGCTTCTGAGCCCGGGGAGATGCATTAATGTTGTCATTATTAATAATTTACAGTGTATCTTCATATTTGCAGCACTTTGCAGTTTAGAAGTAATAATTGCAGAGCTATCTCACCGAGAGCCCAATACAGATGGATTCTGCCCCTGCTGGGTACTTGTGCCATCTGCAGGGAGTCTTATGAGACATAAAGCATTCAGAATAATGGCAGGCAGCCGGCTTTATATGCTATGTGCTGGCTGTTGAAGGCCAAAGATTCATAATTACGTTATGGCATTCTCTCTGTTGAATCCCAATCTTCCTGAGTCACATGGCCTATTCTTTCTTATGCTCATCTAAAAGATGTCAAACGAAATCCTTTTAAAGCCCAATTTTCCCGTTTAATTTGGCTAAATGGGTATAGTACTAGAGAAATAAAGGGATAACAACACTTACAGTTGAACACAACCAATTTAGAGTACACAGTTGGGTGTGGAGTACAATATAAGGCCTTAGAGGGTAACGCGGTCTTAGCACAGGAGGGGCATTATAATTTATATCACATTATACACTTTAGTGGTTTTGTAATAGTTCTCTTTTTTAGGGAGGGAGCATTTTAAGAAATAGGAATATATTTTTGGAATAGAAACAATAGGGAATTCACACACAGGAGAGAGTACACGGAGTATGATAAACACTTATGAAGTTAAGTCACATATGAGGGAAGAATTAGTAAAGGGTTTTTAGTGGACTCACTTTCTGCCTAGAGTTCACCTTCCTCCTTAACAGAGGAGTAGATCCTGAATGAATGAAGAAATGGGTGTTATGGTAATAATGAAATACGAGGTTATGTAGCTTTTTTCCTTTTAATATATCTGTTTACACCCAGAAGTTTGTATATGTGTGACGTATATATGTATATTGAAATAAAGATATATTTACCAAATTTGGCTAAATGGGTTCGAGTAGCATCAAAACAAAAGGTGTTTAAAGTCTTACAGTTCATTTTTCTGAGCAGGAAAGCCTATGACCTGTCAGCATGCTGTAGAGAAGGACATTGTTCTCTGTGGGGAAGCAGGGATCTCTCAGCAGAGGTCCAACATGTCCCTTTTGAGTCAGAGCTAGAGCTCTCCAATCAGCACAGAGCATGAGCATGGTTGATTACAGAGTTAAAGGTCTAACTGACCAGGTGGCATGTCGAACCTCTGCAGAGGGATCACATTGAGAGCAAAGGTCCTTCTCTGCAGCATACTGGGTGTCTGGTCATCAGTCTTCAGTCATTTCAATCACTAGCTCCAAATAAAAAATGCAAGACAGAGTATTGGTACATCTGACTTTTCCCTGACTTGCCTGAGGCAGTGGCACAGAAAGTAAGCCATAGGGTCAACATAACAGCCAGGCAATAAGCACTTTCAATAGAAGGCCAGCAGTTAAAGCCCTCATATTTCTTTAAAGACAAGTTACCTGTTTCATGTTGCTTAATTAGACTTACTTGGCTGTTTTTGTAACCTGAAAAATGTTTTCCTTGTGCTAGGTAACTCCAGTTGGGTGGAACTGCTACCTGTGGCCGCTGTCAGCGTTCACCTCTTCACTGGGAATGGCTCTGAAGTCAATCTGGTTGGTCCTGCTCAGCTGTCTCTCCCCCTCCCCTCTGACAGCGGGATCACACCCTCCAGCAGCATACCCGCTTGGAAGTTTGACCCAAAGAACGGTATGTCGGCACCCATAAAACAGATAAAACTAATACTGGACAGCTGTGTGACTATTGCATAATGTTTTTGATCTGATATCATTGCTCTTTCGTACCCTCTACACCCATTTCTTCCTCTCCCCCACCCCACCCTGACATGGGTTCCCCTTGTTGTTTCCTCTCCCAGGTTTGTGGACCCGTTCTGGCATGGGTGTGGTGCGGAGAGATGGACAGCAGCTGTACTGGTCATTTTCATCCCCGAAACTGGGATACTGGGTGGCCGCCATCCCCTCCACTGGTCGAGGTAAGGCTATTTTGCTGTTTTCTATGATGTAGTCTGGTTTCTTTACTTTTTCTTTTCTTGCCAGGGCTGACCACTCTTTCTGGAACCTGGTGTTGCAGGGAGAGGGGGCACTCGCTCGTCCCCCCCTCCCCCTTTTTACTGCCCTAGGCAGCTGCCTGGATTAAGGGTCTGGTTGGGAATTTTAGGGGGGACCCCACCATTTTTGGGAGTGGGGTATCTCCTTTAAATTCCTACCAGACCTAAAGGGTCTGGTATGACTTTGGGGGGGAACCCCACGCACTTTTTTTTTTATTCTTAACTAGGGGGTCCCGCCTAACCTTCCTACCAGACCTAAAGGTGTTTTTTTTTATTTGTTTACATTAGCGGTGAGAACAGCTTGCTTCGATAGGCCATTCTCCCCACTTCGGCTGTGACGTTGGCTCTGCCGAACAGAAGCACATGTGTTCGGCACGGCTGCGCTGTTCGCCTGCTGTACGCTGTGTGAATAGCCCGTACAGCAGCCCTTCGGTCCGGCTGTACCGAAGGGCTCCGGCGGCCGAAGTAAACCAAAGGATTAGCCAAAGCTTCGGCTTAATCCATCGGCTCTTCAGTGAATAACCCTCTAAGTTTCAGAATAGCAGCATGTTATGGCCACTAGAAGGAGCCGAGGAGCACTGGAATTTCCTATGCTGCTCAGCTCCATCTAGTATTATTATTATTATACAGGATTTATATAGCGCCAACAGTTTGCGCAGCGCTTTACAATATAGGGCAGACATTACAATCACAATACAATTCAAGACAAGATGGTAAGGAGGGCCCTGCCCCTGAGGGCTTACAATCTAAAAGGGAGGGGGAAGTGATACATGAGGAGGGAGCTGCGTGGGGATGAATTGTTTGAGAATGTGATGGTTCAGTGATTAGGTTGAGGTGGGATAGGCTTCCCCGAAGAGATAAGACCCATCCACTGGGTCATCCAAATACCTACATATTGTGTAGTACATTCCTTAATCTAAAACGTATGTGTTTGCAGAGCCGTTTGCTCTGCAAATGTTTTATAAATATACCCCATAAACTTGTGGATTGTCATATCATGTGCATCTTCTTGCAGTCTCCACCATAACAACCAATGGAAAGGAGGTCCTGTCTTTGGAACATTAAGGCATTAGATGACAGTTCATTCAAGTATCAGTGTACTAAATGACAACGACAAACCCCCTTCCTTCTAAAGTTGGGTATACACTAGTCAATTTATTTTGTTCAGCTTCAGGCTGAGCAGATACAAAAAATAATAGATTCCTCCATTCACACTGTTCAGAAATCTCCCACTGTAGCTCACCTGGCTGTCAGACTAGCTGAATAGTGCCTGCATTGGCTCCCTTGATTTTTCAATCCAAGGATGTCGTGCAGAAGCTGTGGCAGACAGGGCAACCCACTGAGCAAATTATGAAGAAGGATCATCAAGAACCGGCCTGAATTCGTTCAATGTATTGCCAGCTTTACTCCCATTTCCTTTTTACTTAGATGTCCCCAGTCGGGGCAAAAACACTGCACTGTAACAGCGTGAATGGGGCAAATGCCAGATGTGTCACTCTTGCCTATTCTAGAAGGGAACTGTAGTTCATACATATGTCACATAGTTGTTACCAGTTTTTATCAGATTTTTAGTTCTTGTGCATTGCCTCATTGTACTCAGCCATGGGGTGTCTTTCTTACACTTTGTTTTCTCCTTAGGTATGCTGTCACTTATGAGTGGTGTGGACATAGCTGGCTACCATACTATCTTCCTGCTCTCTATTCTGGGTGCTCTTACGCTACTGGTCCTCATCCTGCTCTGCCTCCTAATCTATTACTGCAGGTAAAATGTCTCCCCTTTCTGGCCATTAGTGCTTTGACATTCCCTACACTCAATCCAATGCTGCCATTTTACATCCACTTACTAAGAGCTCTAACTAAAGCTGGCAGAGATAGGGGTAGAAGCCTCTTTCACCTCAGTGCCTGTGCTACTTCACTCTCTATTTCTTAAAGTACACCTGTCATACATGTTAGTGCATTGCCAATGTAAATAACAAGCAAGCACTATAGGATGTCCAAAGTATTCCCAAAACCTGAGGCTCGATCATTCTGAAAAGATTTGATCACGCTAGAGGTGACTTACCCCTCCTGCAACTTCTTGTTGGCCAATTAAGTCATCCATTTGCGGGGAATAGCAAGGTGTGGAAGGCAGGAAGTAGTGGGGGCAGCTGTAGACTTGACCAAGACTTTGACATAGGATATTAGTGTGTCCAGATAAGTGGAGGCCCCTGGGAGTGCCTGTTTTTTGATCATGTTGACACTTCAGCATGTCTATAGAGCTGACCAATTTACCTTTATGTTCCCTTGATGAGAGTTTTTGTCCAACTCTGCTCAAGCACTGGGCTTTGGAGGCAGCCATCTTTGTAGAGGATCGAGGCTTTGCTTCCTCATGTCAGAGCTACCCCCCTGGTTATTGGTGATATGATAACTTGTAGGGTAATGATCGAGCAGCAGCAGGAGAGGTGCAGAAAGCACAGAGCCACAGGATGACTGAAACAGAAGCAGGGAGATCCTTGCATTGCAGGTACTCAGGTAAAGCTTCCTCTCCAGTAAGGAGAAGAGTAAGCAGCACAGTAGTGGCATCACCAAATCTCACTCCAAATTTCTTGACACTAGCAGTCAAGAGGCAGGAGTGAGTTAGAGCTCACCCTACTGATACACAGCTTTGAGCCTAGACACAGGAAGTTCACTTCTTTATTTCAGGAGGAATTAATGTGTATGTGTATTGAACACTTTTTTTTTGATTGAGTGGAGAATGCTTAGAACCCCTGTCAGGTTGTAATGCTATTCATGGCTCCATTAGAAAGAGTTTGCCTAATTTCCTGTTCTGGGGCCAAGGTTGCACAGACAGGGTGTGAGGGAAAATCTGCATCAGGGAAATAGACAACACATTGTCTTTAAGTTTAGAAGAGACAACCAAAGCATGAAGCAAGCAAAGGATATACTGATACAGCTCTGTTTTACTCATTCCTCTCCCAGCATTACAGAGCTTTATGCATCACACTTACACAAGGTCTAGCTCATAACACCCTTACTGGTATGTTCATTTTCTCATAACTTGTCATCTGTTTGCAGGCGGCGCTGCCTGAAGCCAAGACAACAGCATCACAAACTGCAGCTTTCTGGCGTCTCTGAGCCAAAGCGGGACCAGGCCACCTCGACCTCCCACCTTAACCTCATCAGCACTAGCCACCTGGATTCTACATCCACAGCTGATAGTGACCTTCGAACTCCAGTCTTACGCTCTGCTTATTCTTCCCGTGAAGACTTTTGTAAATCCGGTGGACGTTCTTCCATCCAGCATTCCACAGACACTCTTCCTCTAAGGCCAGGACCTCGAGAAGATTACCCACTAAAGTCAGCCCGCTCTGGTGACCTTCTGGAGTCAGAAGACCTTAAACGGAACTATGGAAGTGGAGGGAAGGGGCAGCAGAGAAGGAGAGGAGGTAGAGGAGGAGTTAGAGATCCACCTCCATCGCCTCCTCCACTTCCACCCCCCTTCAAACATGTAATCGGTGACTCTAAACCTCCTGATTATTTGATGACCCAATCAGCAGATCCACTGTCACGCCCCACTTCTTTGACACAACCCGGACAGCTGATATTTTGTGGATCCATTGACCACATGAAGGAGGGAGGGTACAGACATGCCATGCCAACTTTGGTGATTCCAGCTCATTACGTAAGGTTGTCATCAGAAGACAATCCAGCTGGGCAGGGTGAGGACCAATCTGAGAGTGAATCTATGTCATCACAAGCTTCACATGCCCACCATTTTGCCCCTCAAGATCATGCTCAACGTCAACAGCTGCTTCAGCAAGGTCACAACTACCAAGGAGGACCCACCGGCTCAGACCAGGGACAGGAGGGAAAAGGTTGGAGCAACCACTCTTCCCAGATGAGTGGATCAGTCACCATACCTGTGGTTTTTAATGAATCCACAATGGCTCAACTCAATGGAGAGCTCCAAGCACTTACAGAGAAGAGGCTTTTAGAACTTGGCGTGAAGCCTCACCCAAGAGCCTGGTTTGTGTCTTTAGATGGACGTTCCAATGCCCTGGTGCGTCATTCTTACATTGACCTGCAGGCTGGTGACAAGACACGCAGTAACGATGCCAGTCTGGACTCAGGTGTGGATGTTAATGAGATTAAAATAAAACCTGGATCAGAAGAAGGGAGAGGTGGGAGGTCTCAACACCAACCTTCTTCTTTGACCTACTCCAAGCTGGTCTTTGCTGAAGAAGGGGAACAGAGTCTAAGTGAGAGTCGGACTGGAGGTGGCTGCTCGCCTGAAGATAGCTCACTCACACCACTTCTGGACGAGACTTCCGAGACTTGCCTGAGTATGAATCGGAGAGGGCGCAGCCGGGGGGACAGTTCCCGCAGCAGCACCAGCGAACTACAAAGGGATTCAATGACCAGCCCTGATGAGGACCTTAATGACCAGTCTGAAGGTGGGGATGACCAAGATAAGAAGAGCCCCTGGCAAAAGAGAGAAGAGAGACCCCTGATGTCGTTTAATGTAAAATAATGAGGGATTTCTCAATTCTCGTTCTGTGTATAGGACATACCCCTCAAAGGACTGCGGGGAGAAAACGCAGGGATGGCCCCTGAATCCGAAGGCCGGGCCGAAGAATGAAAAAGACCTTGCCCCATCTCTCCCCTAACCTCGAGGCACGGCCCCAGAATTGGAGAGTTCCTGTGTGGAAGACCAGAGGCACCGCGATCTATAAACATCCAGAAACATACCATGCCCACACCTCAACATGCATACTGCCAACATGGTTACTAACATGCACTCATGTATATAATACACACCTGCAATATTCCTTACACACTTACACAGGTGCTTAATGGTCCTCTGGTAACTGGGAGTCTATGACACTTCACGGTGAGACCCTCAGTGTGACCAGCCTCCTCTTTGCAGAGGTAGAGCAGATAATTGATTACAATGGACCTTTAACCTTGACGTTGTCTTCTATTTCCCTTTAAATAGTAATACAAGGACAAGAGAAGCAGGCCAAGCTCGCTGGAAAATGGAGAATCTTTCGGTTTCATCATCATGTCCTCTGTGGAGGTTTTTGATGTAGCAGGGCAACTTAATGGCCCATGGCATCTCCCAGTAACTCATGCTTTGTGGTCCTAGTGTTTTGTTTGTGTAAGGTGTGTGGAAGATCATAGCTTGCAATGCATTCTGGTCCATAGTCCTCATTTAAAAGAGCCATGTAACTACTGTTTTACTGGCTACACTGCATTGTGGTACCATCTACCCCCCTAACCATGGAAACCACATCTATTTTTCACAATGCATCAATGTAGCTCTTGCAATGCATTGTAACCATCGTGTACCCCCTTCCATCTTAATATTAGCCAATAACTTGCAATGCATCCTGGTCAACATGCAGTAGTATTAAGGTACTTGAGATATTTAATGATCCTCCTTTTTTTTGCAACGCATTATGGTCTTTGAAATTTGACGTTTCTAAAAAAATATTCCAACTTCTTTTACAAAGCATTCCAGATATTGTTGTTCTGATGATCCTTAGAGGGATGCTGATTGTATTGCAAGAAGCTAGCCCCTTAGCGATTTCCCAAGGAAAACAGCACAAGAAATCAAGTGTATTTGTCATGTTTAAATAGTACTGCCGTTTGCTACAAACCTTAATAATAAAAGGTGATAAAAAACAAAGTTTGTTCTGCAAACTAGTGGGAATGCCTAAAAGTACACACCATTCACACTTTAGCATGGAGTTTCGTATAAAGAACAAAGATTAGCCGTCCAGGTCTTTTGTTTTCCATGCCATGTAAAACCCTGTGGTAGGTGGTGCTCTTAGAATGCCTGATTACAGGCCAGGGATTCCTAGCTCCACCCATCAAGTATAAGTCAGGTATCTCCACAATTGTGCAAACCTCTGATCATTCTGAATGGAATTGTTTACACGTTTAACCCGCTGCTTCCACTGCAAGGTCAAAACATTGTGTGTAGGAAAGATGGCTGCATGGCACGAAATGCCTGGTGAGAGTCTGTAGTCCCCACCATGGACACTGTAAAATACAGTGACCAGCGATAACATTACGACCACCTGCCTAAAATGGAGTAGCTCCCCCTTTTGCTGCCAAAAGAGCCCTGAGCCTTCAAGGCATGCATTCTACTAGACCTCTAAAAGTATGCTGTGGTATCTGGCACCAAGTCGTTAGTAGGAGATCCTTTAAGATCTGTAAGTTGTGAGGTGGGGCCTCCATAGATCGGACTTGTTTTTTAGCACATCCCACAGGTGCTCGATTGGACTGAGATCTGGAGAATTTGGAGACCAAGTCAACACCTTGAACTTGTTGTTGTGTAGCTCACACCATACTTGGACCATTTCTGCAGTGTTGCAGGGCACTTTATTCTGCTGAAAGAGGCCACTGCAATCAGGGAATACAATTTCCATTAAGGGGTGTATTTGGTCAGCAACAATGTTTAGGTCGGTGGTACAAGTCAAAGTAACATCCCCATGAATGGCAAGACCCAAGGTTTCCCAGCAGAGCATTGCCCAAAGCACCACACTGTCTCTGCCGGCTTGTCTTCTTCTCACATCCTGGTGCCATCTCTTCCCCATTCCCCAGGTAAGTGACGCATACACATCTGACAAGGGCCAAATTGCGATATCCATATGATGTAAAAAAAAATGTGATTTATCAGACCAGGCCACCTACTTCCATTGCCCCATGGTCCAGTTCTAATGCTCACATTCCCATTGTAGGAGCTTTTGGCAGTGGACCTGTCTGCGGCTACTCAGCCCCATACGCAACAAAAAGCAATGCATTGTGTGTTCAGACACCTTTCTATCAGAACCAACATTAACTTTTTCAGCAATATGACCTGCAGTAGCTCTTTAGTTGGATCCGACTACACAGGTCAGCCTTCGCTCCCCACATGCATTGATGAGCCTTGGCCATCCATCACCCTGTACCGGTTCACTGATTTTGTTCCCCTCCTTTGACCACTTTTGGCAGGTCCTGACCACTGCAGACCAGGAACATCTGCAGTTTCGGAGTTGCTCTGACCCAGTCGACTAGCTATCGCAATTTGGCCCTTGTCAAAGTGGCTCAAATCCTTACGCTTGCCCATCTTTTCTGCTTCCAACACATCAACTTCAGGGACAAAATATTCACTGCTGCCTAATATCTCCCTGCCCAGTACCAGGTGCCATTGTAACCAGATAATCAATGTTATTCACTTCACCTCTCAGTGGTCCTAATGTTATGGCTGACGGGTGTATATATCAAATTAAAATGAAGGTACTGTATATTGGGTGGAGTCTATTATTTTAGAGTGTATGTTAGGGCAAAATAAAAAAAAAACATTCAGTACCTCTCTGACATTCATGCAGTTATCCATTTAAAAGTACAGAACATTCCTGTTGATTTGCCTGAAATCCAGTGAGCTCCTAACTTCCTGTAGAGAGCCGACAATGCTGCCTCTGCTGCACTGAAAACTGAAGCAGTGTTATCATCCCTGAGTTCTCTTTTGATATGGAGATGAGGAGAGAGACAAAAGATGGGAAAATGTGCATTTATTGCAGATCTGTACTGAATATTTTATTTTTATCTTGTCCAGACATACACTTTAAAGCCCCAGGAAGCTTTCAATTCACATGCAGTAGGGCCCCTCCACCCTGTGCTGCATACGTTTATTGACTAGGGGGAAAAGGAATAAATACAAATTCTTACTGAATCCCTCGCTCCCTCAGGCCTCCCCCTCTCCCTGCAACTTTGAATGTGCTTTACTTCGCTTCCCGGCCGGTCGCAGCTCCCTGACGTCATCACCCATGCAATACAGGACTGGCAGTCCTGCATTGTACTGGAGGATGGCAAGGACCCACTCACAACCCGTAGCATTGGACAGCAGAAGAGAGTTCAAACTGTCAGGGGGAGTGACGAATAAGGTAAATATTTGTACTTATTTCTTCCCCCCCCCCCTTAGCCAAAGGAGTATTGAGCCCATGCATTGCATGGGGGCCACACTTCATAGGTGCATTTCAAAGCAGCCTGGAGTTAGGCTTTAAGACCTTGTACATACATCTTGTATGGACTTCAGTTTGTATTAGAGCTGTTTTACAAGCCTTTAGAAGCCATTCGGATCTGTCCTCTCTGGTGCATCACTCTTACCCTAACTGAATGGGCTGGCAACATACCAGACAACAACCACCATTTCTTTTCTGATGAAGTGCACCACAGCACATGGTAGTTGAATGTGTTGTGGTGTGCTGCAATGCATTTGCATCAAAAGTGTGTTGCCCTAGTGCGTTGGGTTGCCATTTAAAGTTGTGACACCCCCACATTCCTATTGGCCAATTGTTATGATGCATTGCCAGCTTCCCCAATAGGAATGTATGTGAGGCAGTAGTGGGCAGGCACGCTCTGTTAGTAATGCCTATTTATAAGGGCCAGCATTCAGCAAAGCAGAGGGACATGAGCTGCAGGTACCTCTAGACTGCACATTATACCTGCTAGCAAAGTTTGGTTTTAAAGTGTATACGGGCAAAGGTTTTTTTTGGCAGCATGCAGAAGTATTGATTTGATTTGGTTCTCAGCTCTATAGCACCTTCATAGTGATCATTGGCCACTCCATGGAAGTCTCCTTCCAGTTGATTCGAATATTGGGAATATCCATTTCCTAGGCAGCATCTGGTTAGCTGAATGTCGTTTCCACTTACTGATAATTAAACCAACACATTATTATTATACAGGATTTATACAGCGCCAACAGTTTGGGCAGCGCTTTATAATATAAGGAAGACATTACAATCACAATACGATTCAAGACAAGATGGTAAGGAGGGTCCTGCCCCTGAGGGCTTACAATCTTAAAGGGAGGGGCAAGTGATACATGAGGAGGTAGCTGTGTGGGAAGGAATTGTTTGAGAATGTTATGGTTCAGTGGTTAGGTTGAGGTGGGATAGGCTTCCCTGAAGAGATATTGTGTAGTACATTCCTTATATGTGGAGCATTTGGATGTCTCAGTGCTTTATTATATGCTTTTTCTTATATATTCCTTTTCATCAGTTTAGCATGTATTCATTGCTTTAGGCTTAATTCACAAAGCTTTAGTGAATGCTAAGGCTCTCCAATTTAGCCATGTGACTGTAATGCCATTGCTCCCTGTAAGTCAATATGGAGCCTGTACAAAGTATTTTGCAGCACATGTGATGGAGGAACAGAGTGACCTGATGTGTAGCTGAGCATAAGTTGGTGCTTCAAAGAGACCCTGTCACTTTGCTCTGAAAGGGCCACAAGGCTTCTCACAGTTATTTTGCATTGTGAAGGATCCCCCCTTTAGTGTATTTAGAAAAAGGTTTCCCTTTGCAGGAAGTCATGATTTTTGGTAACTGTCAAAGCTCTTCTTTTTTTTATTGCACCACATTAGACAATTGGGAATTTCCAGAAACCTCATCCTGTTTAAATTGGCCGGCTTCCATTCCATGCGGGCACATCATTGTGTGCAGAGGTCCGTCTGCACAACATACATCATCTGTATCCTCTTGTAGGAAATACGACTGATGACTGGTTAGCGGTCGAGCACTTTCCTCAAAGCTAACTTTGTCCTGTCCACTTTAGGAAGCAGAGACGGCTCACTGCACAGAGTGATGGCTTTCTTGTATAGGGTAGTCCTATTGAAGAGGGACCGCTGGCTCATTCTTTAATACCTGGGCATCCACATTGCAATTGATGAGTGGCCAATTATATAATCAATACCTCTTGGAATTAATCAGTTACAGAATGTTTGCAGCTCACTAATGTCAACCAATGTTATCAGATTTCTCAGCTATCTGAACTACAAAGTGCCTCCCCTTATGTAATGGAGAGTAGAAGGTGTTTGTAGTCCAAGTCAGGAGAGCAGCCTAGGGTGACAACACTCCTCCTTCTCCTCCTGCAATGAGGAAGCATTGTCACTCTAGAACAGGATGTGTGTCACTGGGCGGATCACCAAAAATAAAGGGAAAACTACTGCCGTCACCACATCTAAAGAACGGTAAGCTGCAATGTATTATGTTTTTGTGGTTGGGTTTAGATACACTTTAAGTAATGCAACCAGGTCTTGTGTCTTCCCCACACTGTGACTAAACAGTGAAATGAGAAGCCCTGCTGTTTTGTTTTGTTTTTATTTTGAGAGCGGTCGTCAGATTAAAAAAAAACAGATAGCAACCTAGCTACTCATTCCCATGCTATTAGCTATTTCAATTTGCAATAACAGGCTGGCTATTGCACCCGCCCACTGCTGCTGTCAATCAGCAGAGGTGGACCTGAAGCTCCCCCCCTAGTGTATTGTGCATGATGACTGGAGGATCCTTAGACCACTGCAGCAGAGGCTAAGAGTCTAAAGGTGCCCATAAACTAGGGGCAGACTGACCATTCGGGCACGGACCGAGGGCGCGTCACTGACCGTCCCCTCGCCGCTGCCTGCACGCACTGCGTGCAGCTTCTGAGAAGATACGCTATTAGCGTAGTGGGGAAGCCGGCTGCGTATTTTGCGTAGCTCCCGCTACGCGTATCTTCTCAGAAGCAGCACACAGCGCGTCGGTTTAAGTAGTAACCAGCATGCTCTGTTGTAGCTTCTGACAGCGTGGAAGACGGGAAGCTGCGCTTGTCGGTGGATCCAGGAATCGGGTATACAAAAAAAAAAAAGTTTTATTTTATGTTCCCAGTAGGGCTGCAACAACTAATTGATGATTGAAAAAGTTGTCAACGTTCTCAATCATCGATTAATCGGCTTTCGATTAGTTGGCCATGTTAACGGCTCCACACACGCCCTGCCTCACGCTTACCGTTGCCAGACCTGCCTGCCTGCATCCACACACCGCACCTTCCCCCGCCTCAAGCTTGCACTGCCAGACCCGCCCGCATCCACACCTCTCCCTCCCCCATGGTGCTCTTTAATGTATTGCTGGGATAGTGGGATTTGTCATCCTCTATAGCTGATGGTACATTGTGCTGTATATTATACACAGCAATGTACCATCAGCTATAGAGGATGACAAATCCTAACAATACATTATACACTGGGGGGAATTTATCAAAACTGGAGCAGACAAAATCTGGAGCCATTGCCAACCAATCAGCTTCTCTCTTTAGTTGGTTCAGTTAAGGTTTGAAAATGACAGAAAAGCTGATTGGTTTCCATGCACAGCTGCTCCAGATTTTGTCTGCTCCAGTTTTGATAAATTCCCCTCAATGTATGGATCATGTATTCCTATATAGCTGGTGGTATTTTGCATTGCTGTATAATGTATTGCTGGGATTTGCAGTACTCTATAGCTGTTGGTATTCTTCATTGCGGTACAATGTATTTCTGAGATTTATAGTCCTCTATAGCTGGTGGTATTATTCTACATTGTTGTGCCGAGATTTGTAGTCCCTCTACAGCTTGGAGTTAGTGGCAGAACTACCAGGGTTGCAGCAGTCGTACACGCGCACAGCACTGATGAGACATCCCTCCACTACCAGTGTGCTTTAGTTCTCCTCAACCGATACATTTCTCTGCCATGTCTATTCCAGGTGCGCATGAAAACTGATTCGGATGACTCGGCCCCACTGGAAGTGACAGTCGAGAAAATTTATAGGATCGAGAAAAATTATAGAACATTGACTTTGACACTGTCCGGCCCCTCCCACAGCTCACTGCCCAGAAGCATGGACAGCCAGCGGCGGTCTACAGTGGGTGAGAGTGCCTAAGTACTGGAAATGGAGCGGCGTAAGGCTAGAACCAGGTAGGGAGCCCAGTGGGAGGAGAGCACCATCCCCCAGCCAGTTGTCCCTTTCATGGACTTACTAGTAGGCCTCACATCCCCCGACCGTTCACACTACCGTTACATGGATAGCAAAAGTGGCAGGCAGGGGCGGGGGAAGAGGCAGAGCGGGAGGGGGGGCCAAGTTGCTGCACCATGGGCCTCTGGGTTGTACTTGCCCCTTTGCCAGTAAGCCCATGCTGTTTTCCTCACCTACCGGGCGCCGATTTAATTGTGGATGGCATTGGTGCCCGACAGTTGCGGTATTCAGGATTGTGGTCGGCGTTGGACTACATGTCACAGCCGCAGATGCCATCGCAATTAAAATCAGCTCTCTGCTCCCAGCGGTTGCAACATGCAATGAAAATTATTAGTGCCCCCCCCAGATTTGACTAGTATCTTATGTGCCCCCCCCATATATTGTTCCTAGAGTCGCCACTAAAGGAAAGGCAGCTGTGTGCCGTTTTCGGCTGAGCCGCAGCCAAACTAGTAGATGAGTCTGTGTTAAAATGTCCCCTGCCTCCCGGGTCCAACAGACACTACTGTTGCCGCTTTAACACAGCTGCACCCACCTGCTAAAGGAGAGCATGTGTGCTGGCATGGAAGGAGCTGCCCATTCACTCACATGTGGATGACATGCCACAGGGATCAGACTGCGATGGCTGATGCCAGAGATGTCGCTGTGTACGTGTCATTCTAACTGCCCAACCTGCCATGTATTGGTTCTGGTCTGAAGTGTGACATGTATTGCTACCGGTCTGAGGTCTGCCATTTTAGCTCACTTTCAAATTGCCTTTATTGGTCTAGATTTTGAAATTCTCCCACCATTTCCCCAGCAATTCATCTTAGTGAATTGTCCCACTATTTGAAAAATAATGGAGAAAAAAAAATTTCATTTCTAACTGCCCAACCTGCCATGTATTGGTTCTGGTCTGAAGTGTGACATGTATTGCTACCGGTCTGAGGTCTGCCATTTTAGCTCACTTTCAAATTGCCTTTATTGGTCTAGATTTTGAAATTCTCCCACCATTTCCCCAGCAATTCATCTTAGTGAATTGGCCCACTATTTGAAAAATAATGGAGAAAAAAAAAATTTCTGTGACACAAGAACGTCTATGCAGGTGGGGCGTGTGGGAGGGACTTTTATATGGGTGGAGCACAAGGGGGCCCCATAATCTTGTATTGCCCGGGGGCCCGATGTGTTGAACGTC
>NW_017308806.1:56885-95466 GCF_000935625.1 Nanorana parkeri | reverse complement strand
AAAAAAAAATTTCTGTGACACAAGAACGTCTATGCAGGTGGGGCGTGTGGGAGGGGCTTGTATGGGTGGAGCACAAGGGGGCCCCATAATCTTGTATTGCCCGGGGGCCCGATGTGTTGTCAGTCCGCCCCTGCCATACACCTTACAATTTATCTTCAGATTTTCTGTGGTCAGATGGAAAAAGTGCAACAGATGCACAAGTGGAGAATCTGTTGCACCTTTTCCATCTGACCACAGAAAATCTGCAGATAATTGTAAGGTGTATGGCCTGCTTTAGACTCAAACAAAAAAAGGTGGGGGGAATATTCTGCAAAATTTAAAGCAGCACTCCCTTTAAAAAGTGAAGGTTTTAAAAGCAGGCAGGTTTTTTTTTTATTATAGAAGGGTCATATGGGTGTATTTATAGAACGTTTGCAGAATTGCGCTGTGTACACTTGACATCTGCACGATTGCCACTAGATGGAGCCAAGGAATTCTGCTTTAAGGCTGAAATATTCTGGCAAGTTTTCAAATGTCTGCTGAGGAAAATTTACCCCATTTGTCCTAAAACAGAAATCAGCTTGTGCAACCAGATTGTTTATGGACGGTATATTGATAGTGTCAAGTGTACCCCATTTGTCCTGGTAACCATAGTCACTGAGACAAAGTGAGAGAAATTAGGAGTCAGAATGGAGGAGAAATTTTCCAATGGGGCAAATGTTTGACAACTCAACAGGAAATTAAATCTCTCCAAAAAGTGAATGGTATTCCTGTGTTAAGGAAGTGTCCCAACAGCACACATACAGAAAATGTAGGTTTTAACACTTTGTCCCCATCCAAAAATAGATGGGGACAAAAAAGAAACCGCACAAGGTTTTAAACCAATTTCCCCCCCACCCCTACATCCATTTCAGACCTGTTGAGTTCCCAGCTGGGCACAAACTTGGTTAGAATGAATTAGTTTCTCTACATTCTCAATGCACAGGACAGTCATAACATCTATTAAAATCACAACACAGCTGTTGGTTTATATATAAAACATTTTATTCCAGTGATTTTACACTCCACATTCCGATTAGCAAATGTTGGTAGGCGATGACTGAGGGGTGGGGACGGGACACACAAAATCAGTGCAATTAGTGTCAGCCTTGTCACAGTGTGGGTTGTTTCCCCTTAATCCATCCCAAGTCCCATCGTGGATTCCCAGACCGGCTACAAGCAGCCCCACCGCTCAGACAAATGTGACCGTAAGGACAGCAGTGGACTCTGTCTGGACAACACACACCCTGTAGAGAAAAAAAACAAACAAAAAAAACCAAACATAAGAGGTCAGAGTCTAGCCAACTTTCCATATAACACCCCTGTTTCAGGAGTCCTCAATTGTGGAGAACTGGCCATAAGAAACCCTTGTTTTGAAAATGCCAACTCCCTTCTGAAAAGTCTTGTTCCCAGGTGGATTAGCCAACCATCCAGCTTCACTGCATTAAACTACACCTATACAGATCAGATGTTAGGCTCCCCATGTTCTAGGTCAGGAAGCTACAAGATTAAAAGCCCTTTAATAGAAAGTAGTTGGTCACATTCAGCTGGGCTTGTCCTAGAATGCTGAAGACTAGTTGCAGCTTATTCAAGCAACTTCAGTTTTTGGGGAGTGTCAAAACATACCCCAGCATTTACAGGTAGTGACAGCTTAACCCAACCACCACAGCTATACTGGAGAGGTGTGAACGTTGTGGAACTCTGTTCTAAACTGGTACTCTTTTAGGTGCACAATCCCATCCCTTGGTGTCAGAAGTCTGAATGTTTTAACCTTCCAAAAAATACATAGCTGAAGGTATGAAGTGTCAGGGGTATAGAGGCGTTACAACAGCATTATATGTGGAAGACCATGTTGAATGGGCAAGTATGGTTGTTACAGTTTGATGTAGATTGCCTTTTCACACCTCTTGCAAGCCAGTTGCCCTGTCCTTGAATGCGGTAACCAAAATGGCCAAACTGCAGCCCTCCAGCTGTGGTGGAACTACAAATCCCATGAGGCTTTGCAAGATTCTTAGACATCACTCCCAGAAAGAGATGCTTCATGGGATTTGTAGTTCACCACAGCTGGAGGGCCAGAGTTTAGCCATCCCTGGTGTAGGTAAACTGCCAAGTCCTGACCTGTAGAATTTGCCCTCCTATGGGCAAATTTGACGGCCGAAATCGTACAATTTCCGGCTGGTTTTCTAGCGTGCTCCTTAGACAAAAGACGTGCGACTGTACAGTAGAGACGGTCGCACGTCTTCGTTCACACTGCTCGATTCCCGTACGAGAATCGAGTAGTGTATGGGCACCTTTACATTTAAAACCCGACAGGTTTATCCTGCCTAAAAGGTTTTGGCTGGCATTTGGGTTTATGGTCTTGCTCATACAAGTCCACCCATTTAAGTTAGCACAGCCATCTGAACTTTACCTTGCAGCATATACCCTGGTCACAGACAAATACACACCTGTGTATAAGGGCAGCATGTCCATAAACCACCAGGTCCTGTGCAGCAAGTCTGCCCATCATAACAAGCATGTGTGCCATCACACCAGACATAGCCCACAGGTGCCACTGGTGAAGCGGGCTCTGGGGCAGCAGCCTCATCAACTGGTTTGTTGCAGGTTGCAGTCGTGACATCACAAGTGTACCCACTAGGACAGCAATGCAGGTGATCTGAGCAGCACACAGCCTGGGAGGAAAGAAAAAAAGTCAAGTAAACCCAAAGCGATTCAGATTCTCTTTTCTGCATAAATGTCTGACAATTAATGCCAGACAGCCAGGCCAATGGCATTTTTTTTTTTTTTTAGAAAAGACAGCAATGGAAGCTCCTATATTTCTATACACCATTTAAGACTACTGCAGTATAAGAAATATTAAAGCAGACCTCTGTTAATCTGCCCTTCCATTTTAAAATCTATCAATAGGACATGTGTAGGGTTCTTCTGTGGCCTCATGCAATAGCACAAGGGTATTGTGTGACATAAGTTACCCAAGATCTGAAAAACTGAATGTACAAGAGTGCCTCGGGTCTGCAGCAAACAGATTATTGCCATCAGCTCAAGACAGGTTAGGGAATAAATTTATTTATATATATATTAGTAGAACCCAAATGGTAGATGCAGGAGACCAAGTAATGGATTATTTGTGATGGAATATTTTAGTGGGTGCTTCAGTAGTTTGTCTCCACCTTCTGTCACATGGCCAGAGCACCCATCACTTACAAAATGGACTCTTCTCCAACCTTAACCTCTTGCTGCTGGCCCTTAAGGCCGAGAGTGGGCATTGTGTGCCCTGGTGACCACCGATACCACAAAGTGATTACAGTCACACATTTCAAAGAGGCCACTGCAATAATGATAGAGGAAATGTTCAAAACTAGTTTCCTTATTCCCTACAGCATCTCCAGGATAGGAAGATGAAAGCTCCAGAACACAAATGGCAAATACAAGGGTTTTACCACCCTCTAATGGTTTGGCTTAATATATTATTTAAGCAACAAGGGTTCAAGAACTCAACATTAAAACTGAACACAAAACCTGCCCCTGCAAGAATTACAGGTGAAGAGAAGCAGAGAAAACAAAGGAAAGTGAAAGGCAAGCCTGCAGAAGGAGAGATCTGTGCAAACGTGTGTGTTCTACTGTTCATTGCAATTGGGGCTTTTCACTCCCATTCATATTAAGTACTAAAGGTTGGTCATGCAAAATAAGGGAGGACATACCATTTATGTCTAGATATTGGCACCCAAGTAATGGTCCTGCGTCTGGTACCGACCCAACTATATACTTCCATGGCTGATGTAGAGTCCCATTGCATCTCCTACACCACCTGTGAAACAGATCTCAGCATGTGAGGGGTGGGGCGACCCAGCCTTCTCGGAAGAGTGCAGATGATCTGCTGTGCTGATTAGAAGGGACCTCCACAACTTAGCCAACTGGTTAAAGAACCAGCTACAGTCAAAGGACCATACATATCCCCTGAGCAGTAGCTACAGAAACTGTAGTGGGGAAGGTGTAAAAGGTGCCCATACACTGAACGATTCTCGTATGAGAATCGTAGGGAAATCCCACGCTCGTACGATAATCGTACAGTGTATGGAAGGCGTGCAACCGTTTCTACCGTACGGTCACACATCTTCCGTCGAACAAGCAGGCTTGAAAACCCACCTAGAATCCTACGATTAGTGTCGGGTTAATGGCCTTCTTGTTCGACAACTGCCGAACGGGCCAGTGTGCGCACACTGCCCGTTTGCAGTGATTGGAAGCCCGCCCCTAAGCGGGGTGGGCTTTCGATGATCGCAAGTACGATCTGCCTGTCCAAGATGGGCAGATCATACGAGCTTTTAATAAGTTTACGACCATCGCAAGACGAAAGTCCTGCGATGGTCGTAAGGTGTATGGGCACCTTGGGGAGATGCAGAGTACCTCAACATGTCATGATTGCATGTAGGCATAGGATTCTTCAAACCAAAACTCTCAAAAGTTAAAGTGATGCTAACCTTACCAGTTAAATGTTAATGCATTCAAGTACCTTAACCATTAACAAAAAATGTAACTTATTCCTGTATCACTTGGCTGTAGATTGATTAAACCCCTAAAGCAGCAACAGGTGGCCACACTATCCTAGAAACATTAGATTGAGCACTAACCCTAGTTAAGGCTGAACTCCAGGCAAACCACTACATGGATTCATATATGTCTAATCATTCCTGAGGTTTACAGTCCTACTAGAAGCACAACCAGATGACCACCACTTGCAATGAAATAGTGATGTCTTCTCCACCCCAGCCTGTTGGACAGTGAAAGCGCAGCAGACTGATGTCATCTGGTTGCTTCCCATCAGCATGTTTGTTAAGGCATTTGCATGTAGCTCCCATCCTGCCCTCCCTCTCCTAGTTTTAATGCTGCAAGGGTTAAGTGCCCATTTATCCCTAGGGAACAGGAGAGGGGAAAAAAAAAAGTTACTTACCTGATCACCACTCCTGCCGTGTTGCTAGACTGGTCCTTGAAGCTTCTCCCCTTTGCTTCTGCAATCCAAGGACCACTGACTTAAAGTTCAATGCAGGCTTCATACAAAAGTAAGACAGCTTTCCCTGTCCCCTAGGTATAAACACTTAACCCTTGCAGTGCAGGAGCAGCTCCACTGGAGCCAACCTAATTTCCCTGGAGTTCGGCATTACTAGTGACGTCACCCGACTGCTTAGCATGCATTCTAGACTAGCTTCTTCACTACTTTACAATGTGAAGCCAATGGCACCACAAGGGAAGCATCTCACCTCTTCCAGGGGGCAGCAGGCCCAACCTCCACCCTCTGTATGGCAGCATGTTGTACCATCGGGACAGCTGTGAGACTTGTCACACTTGACCTGTGCACTTGTAAGAGTCTTGCCGAGCCATGGTAAAGAAAGCTGGCCTATGGAACAGGTAGCCTGTTCACACCTCCACCCACTGGGACAGCAGAAGGAATGATCAGAGCAGCAGATAGCCTATGTTCAGGAGAGAACTGAATTACTAAAAAAAAAGAGGCAGAAGCAGTGATCTGGCATACTAGGGGCAGGTTGTTATAGCTACACCAAGTTATACCTTCTCAATGGGGCAGCAACCCCACTCGCCAGAAGGAAGGCGGCAGCAGGTGGACTGATCAGGACAGGAAGCGGTTGGATCACATGGAACGTCATTGCCTGGGGGGGGGAAAAAAAAAAAAGTTTAAGACATCTGAAAAAAGTCTGCATGTAGCTCATACACCACCACCCCCGGGCAGGCATGCTCCCTCAATGCCTCCCCACTGGAGTATCCCAGCCTAAGCTCTAGTGCCAGAAGCTGAGACAGGGGAATGGAGTTAGCCCATCTATATGTCACACTGTGAAGGCCACCTGCTCCTGGGCAACTGAAAGCTCCCCCCCCCCGATGGTGAGAACTCCAGCTGAAAGGTGGCATTTTAAAAGCCCCTCCAAAATATTCCATGCCTGCTCATGTAGAATCAAAGGATCTTTAAGCTTACTCTTGCCCTTCAGAGCAGGTATCTTCTTTAACCAAGGGATGGAGTCCTGGCCTTGCACACAGCCACTCCCTGTGCATGTATATCCATTGGGACAGCAATGGACATGGTCAGAGCAGCACACAGCCTACAAAGAACAGTGTGTTAAAAACAGCAGCTCAAATATTTATATCCTCAGCAGTGTTCAGTTTTAGATTTTACTCAAGCACCTTTTCAAATGGACAGCATCCCCATTCTCCAGAGGGCAAACGGCAGCAGGTAGTTGTGCCAGGGCAGGTGGATGTAGCGTCACATTGCACTGTGGCTAAAGAGATAACAGGTTAGATTTATTTAGCAATCACCAAATGCAAGTCTGCAGAGAAGCCATGAGCTGTGCTAGATGTGAAGGGAGGCCAAAGCTCAGACTCAACCTGACCACATTGTATCATCTTAAAATAAATCTAAAAGGTTTTGGATGAAGTTCAGAATGTCTGAAACAAGTGAGGTTTTTTGCCGTGTCCCACTAGGTGGATTTGCCTTCATTAAGTTCCTGCAGACAGAGCATGAACTTGTGAAGTAAGGGCAAACTGCACCCATGTGAATATTTCCGATTTGTGTTACGTGACATTTTGGCATTCTCATCACTGTTTGACACAACAGCCACCAAGAAAGGAAATCTACCCAGCAGGAACAGACTTGATACTTTAAATCGTGTCAAGGATTAGAACAGCATGTATTAGATGGTGGGCAAGCTACACAAACAGCTCAGTACATATACTTGTGGCAAAGGATTTGCAACTGCGCCCAGTCTTGTGATCCAAGGACAACTGCTAGTCTGCACAGCCAGCAAGCCCACTTTGTGTCACTTCAGCCGAGCACTACCTCTACTGTATTGCTTAGATGGAAGGGCTTACAAAAGCAGGTTTTGGAGAGTGCATACTTAAGCAAGGTCATGCTTATCTTTTCAATACTTAGTCACTGACCTAAAGCAAGCATGGGTATATAAAAAAGGTGTCCTGATGCTGCATTCTTGAAGACAGGTCAATGTCCAGCAGAGTTTCAAGTCAAGTTTAAGACATCTGACAAAAGTCTGCACGTAGCCCAACATACACCAACACCCCCTGGGCAGGCACTTGCCGAGCAATGCTCCCTCAATGCCTCCCCACTGGAGCATCCCAGCTAAGCTCCCGAAGTGGAGACAGGGGAATGGAGTCAACCCATCTACATGTCACAATGTGACAGCCACATGCTCCCAGACAACTGAAAGCCGCCCCCCCCCCAGATGGTCAGAACTCCAGCTGAAAGGTTGCATTTTTAAAGCCCCTCCAAAATTTTCCATGCCTGCTCATGTAGAATCAAAGGATCTTTGTAAGCTTACTCTCTTCCTTCAGAGCCGGTATCTTCTTTAACCAAGGGATGGAGTCCTGGCCTTGCACACAGCCACTTCCTGTGCATGTATATCCATTGGGACAGCAATGGACATGGTCAGAGCAGCACACAGCCTACAAAGAACAGAGTGTTAAAACAGCAGCTCAAACATTTATATCCCCAGCAGTGTTCAGTTTTAGATTCTACGCAAGCACCTTTTCAAATGGACAGCATCCCCATTCTCCAGAGGGCAAACGGCAGCAGGTAGTTGTGCCAGGGCAGGTGGATGTAGCGTCACATTGCACTGTGGCTAAAGAGATAACAGGTTAGATTTATTTAGCAATCACCAAATGCAAGTCTGCAGAGAAGCCATGAGCTGTGCTAGATGTGAAAGGAGTCCAAAGCTCACACAACCTCTAGACTGCATTGTATCATCTTAAAATAGACCTAAAAAAGGGTTTTGGATGAAGTTCAGAATGTCTGAAACCAGTGAGGTTTTTTTTGCAGTGTCCCACTAGGTAGATTTGCCTTTAAGCTCCTGCAGACATGCGAGGACATGTGAAGCATGGGCAAACAGCACCCATGTGAATATTTCCCAAATTTGTGTTACGGTGACAACATTTTGGCTTTCCCATTACGGTTTCAGAGACAACAGCCACCAAGAAAGGAAATCTCCCCAGTGGGAACAGACTTGATAGGGTCCTAATCCTTGACACAATTTAAAGTACATATTGGATGGTGGGCAAGCTACACACCAAACAGCTCAGCACGGTCATGCGTATCTTTTCAATACTAGAGCAAGCATGGGTATATAAGGAGTCCTGATGCTGCATGCTTGAAGACAGGTCAATGTCTCACAAAGTAGCAGGTATAAGAATGACAAGCCAGGAACCTTTAAAAACCATGTAAATAACAGCCCCCATATTTTTTTTACCCCATCACTTTAACTGCAGCGATGAGGGTGATCCTTACCTACCACAGGAGGATTAGAAGCAGGTCACTGACCAATCTTCCAAGTCTGCTGACTGGACATGACAAGCAACATACTGATAACATCCTCTCAGCTCTCCATTAGTGACACAAGTGTATAGCCTGCTACACTGTGCAATGCAATAAAGTGGTATTGGTTCACAATGACTTCCCTTAATTATGCAAGCCCAATCTTGCTGTGCAGGGGATTCACTCACTTATGCCAACTATTTAAAACCTATCATGCCAAAATTGTCCCCATTTATTTAAAAAAAAAAAAAACAAAAAAAAACTCGTGACTAGTCCCACAACAGGTCAGGGTTACCTTGCTTGTGCAGAGCTGGGATCTTTGTAAACATTGGTGTCTCAGAATCTGCAGAAACGCACTTCTTATGAACGAGGTCACAGGTGGTCCCTGAAGGACAGCAGTGAATGTGGTCTCCACAGCAGACAGCCTGCAAAGCATGACCATATTTTCAGGGATGAGGCATTGCCTTTAGCTGTGCATAATGTTTAGCCTACATCAGTGGGAACAAGCTGCTTACAGATATTAATGGGCAGCATCCAAATGACCGGCCACCCAGCTCACAGCACGTACTGCCATCAGGACAGGTGGAACCATCTTTGCAAGTTGTCCGGTGGGTATTCACTGCGGTCAAAAAATACAGAGAGTTCTTATAAAAGCTAGAGTCACCCAGCAAAGAAACAGCCAACAGTAGTGTTGGTACTTAAGTTTAGAAGAGCTTAGAAAAAGAACTGTGCTTCCCACCCAAAGTGACATTCTAGTTCCAATGGGAGTCTGGTAGGCCAATCTAACCACTGCCTTTCTCTTGCACGCTTCATATTTTCTGGCTCAGTTCTTGCCAGCCCACAAGTCTCACTTGGGATCCAAAAAAGGAGTGATCCCATTACCTTACGCGACATAAAATGAGAAACCCCATCAGGCACAATGAGGTCCTCTTGTAATGGCCCCCTGGACATGGCAAATATGATGCAGGGATCTGTCCAAACCAAACAAAACCTGGTGGTTTGAGTGCTAGAAAAACCTATCTTCGGTAGACTGGGACACAATAAAAGCAGCAGTCAGACTATTCTCTCTATAATGCTCTCCAGGGCAGAAGCGAGGGAGGGGGACCTCTAAAATGGTGAGAAAACAAAGAGGCGCCTATACCTTTGCTTGGTTATTTCTATATGCAAAAACTTATCCTTCCTGTTCCAGGAACAGAGGTTTCCAGGACATTAAGATATTGCTCCATCTAGGACAAAACACCAGATGATCCAACTCTTTCCCAGTCAAAGTTTGGTAGACTGACCCTTTTTATAACAGGGGGAGGAAAGAGAATTGAATTCCAGTAGGAACTTTGGAGTAGCCACAAATGGCTCTGATTAAAACAAACTTGTAAGGCTCCTACAGCTCTACAATTACAGATCAACTCCAGATTGGGCATACTGTGCACCCACCTCAATCCTCTGCATCCCTTTTTTTTTTCTTAAGACTTTATGCCTCACATCCTCCACACTGTGCTGTCCAATCATGTGACAGTGTACTCCTTTCACTCCCAACAGCGGTAAGCCATTCGAAATGCTGCACCACAGACCAGTAATTTATGGTTTATATAGATAGAGCGTTCCAGGTCAGTGACTTCCTTTGTAGTCATGCTATAATTGGATGACATAACTGGCCCTCCTTACCATCTTGTGTTGATTTGCATTGTGATTGTAAAGCGCTGTGCAAACTGTTGGCGCTATGTAAATCCTGAATCATAATCATAAGAACCTGTAGGCAAAACTAGACTTTTAAGAGTTGCCACTGATTTAATTACCACATGAAAATTTTAAAGCTGCCTCAGACACTAAATATATAAAATGCTCATGTATGAGACAAGTGCAGCCTACCAAAACAAAGGTAGAAATCACCCTACTCACCAGAGGTCTGCAGCTTCATCCTGGCAGGAAGCTTTTTGGACATGGGAACCACTGCATTTCCAGAGACACAAGTGCCATGCTCCAGGTCACATTGGGTGTTGTGTGGGCAGCAGTGAAAATGATCATTGCAGCATGTAGCCTATAAAACAAAATAGTCAACACAACTTAGCAAAAGTCTAAATTTGAGGAAATATGCTTGTTTACAGTGCTCAGTAGCTCAAACTACAACACACGAGGGCACTGCCAAAGTGTTCTGTACCTTTTTTTTTTTTAAATTGGAGGCACCCATCAACCTCTGACTTCCCCTGGGAGTGCATGCAGTAGTCAGAGAAATTCACAAAGTATAATCTACTTAAAAATTACCACCTTACAGAACTTAATTGTTGCATAATTAAAAACCTTACACCCCATTTTGTATTATAAAGCCATTTATGGTGCCCCAATGTATCCACCTCCAAGATATGGGGAGGAATTCAAATCTGATCTTGGCTTCCACCCGTCAGCATGCTTTAGCCATAATTAACCTATATGCCCCAATATATGCCATCAGCATACTGAATTGGAGGCAGCAGACACAGAATAAGGTGTGGAGAACTGAAAGGACACAATTAGAAAGGGGGGGGTCTATATGTGTAACATTGGAAATATGTACTTTCTCCAGCTCACCTGTTCCATTGGGCAGCATCCCCATTTTTGGTCAGCCAACTGGCAGCATGTGGTGGCACTTGGGCATTCTGATGCACCATCAGGGCAGATTATTGACGACTGATTGCTACCTGCAAAAACATGAGTTGATTACCTGATAACTCTGTTTCCTGATAACTCTGTTTCCAGGAATCTTCCAGGACAGCCCTCGAGATATAGGCTCCGCCTGCCTGCAACAGGAAACACATCAACCACATTAAATAGACTCCTCCTTCCATCCCAAGTCAGTAACCTCTAGGACCGAAGGCTACCCCATGTACTAAAGTATCTCCTCCTTCATCCAACCACGGATGCCACCTGGATACTTACCAAGGGCGGGAATATGCTGCCCTGGAAGATTCCTGGAAACAGAGTTATCAGGTAATCAACTCATGTTTTCCCCAGTCATCTTCCAGGACAGCCCTCGAGAGGATCAGTGAGGACTAATCTTACCTCTTAGGGTGGGACCACAGCTTGCAGGACTTTCCTGCCAAATGCCTGGTCTTGTTGAGTCATAAGGTCCAGCCTGTAGTGCCTGACGAATGTCTGGAAGCTGGACCACGTGGCTGCTCTGCAGATCTGGTCTGGAGTAGCCCCTGCTCGCTCTGCCCAGGACGTAGCCCATGCTCGAGTCGAGTGTGCAGTGAGCGAACCTGGCAGCACCAAGCCCTGTGCTTCGTAGGTGTCAGGTATGGCCATCTTAATCTACCTTGCTATCGTCCATGCTGTCCTGCTCACACCACAGACACCCGCAAGGGGCCAAGAGACACCGCAGCCCGCCGCGCGAGGCCCACACCTCCACAGACTGCCCAGCTCTCCCTACCATCAGGTAAGAGCCCCCTACTGCCGAGGTAGCCGGGACCCCTGGACTCCTCCAGCCTCCCTGTACCTCTCCTATGCTGCCCCTGCTGTTGCCAGACCAATGTCCACAACCTGGGCTCCGCATCCTAGCCATCACACCTTGCCACTGCCGTACACCAGGGGGGGCCACCATCTGGCGCCCACTCACGTGCAGGAGGATGGTTGCCTTCCCTGAGTGATGGAAGGGAACCTTGGCCAAGAATCGGATGGGGGTCCGATAGGGAAGCCCTGTATGCGCTGCAGCAGGTAATCCTGGAGTAGGTCCCAGCACATAACAGGGTAGGCTCAGCCCTAAGGCAAACAAACATGAGCCCTGAAAACAACAAACATTACGATGTCCCTGTGTAGCCGGCGGAAACACAAAAAAAACTGACTTGGGATGGAAGGAGGAGTCTATTTATTTAATGTGGTTGATGTGTTTCCTGTTGCAGGCAGGCGGAGCCTATATCTCGAGGGCTGTCCTGGAAGATGACTGGGGAAAACATGGTGTTAATCCAGGATGCAAAAATGAGAATTACAGTACAAGTGTAACTACTACAGCTTACCTGGCAAACAGGAGTGCCCATCTTCTGAACAATGAGTGCCTGAAGGACAGCAGTGATGTTCATCTTGGCAAGGGGTACCCTGAAAGAATAAATTACAACATCAATAAGTGAATATATTTTTACCCAACTTATCCCAAAAACATTAGACTAACTCCATGTAGGGTGGGTTGTTACAGTTAACATTAGCACATGGCTTTAACAGTCACATGGGGAAGGATTTGAGAGGACCTGTAGGTAAATCACACCCCAAGCTTTATTCTTTCAATAAAAATGTTAAAAGATTAGCTTGATGTGAATCTGGTATGTATACATAGACTGCTTTCTGATTTGCAGTGCTACACCAGTGATTGTATTTTACCACTCCTGGTTTGCCTTCCATGGTTCCGCCGTTAATTTTTAATTAAGCCCCATTTTGTTACACATCTCATTTTAGACCCACATGTCATCTCTGGGGCTATGTGCTTGGCTACGTAATGCAGGCAGATCATGGCTGGTGGCAGGGTTCTGTACATAGCCTCTGAAAAGATCACAGCACCCTGCCTCAATACTCCTCTTGAGAGAAGTTGTGCCGATAGCAAAATGCCTTGATGGGTGTAGGTCAGTCTGGAGCAGTGGGTATTCCTACATAGGGTGCATTTGCATGCAGATGGCTCTAGGTAATGCCCATGTGATGCTGACCCTCCATGAAGGTGAAAAAAAAACCCTGAAAGCCAATGAAAATGGCAGGCAAGGGCCAGTCAGGATAAAGAGGAAAGAGCTAGATGCTTGATGTTCTCCAGCCAGGAAATGAGGCAGGCTCTGACTTGCTGCAACTTCTAATGCATGCTATGAGAAGATCAGTGTGCAGTGAAATCAAACTAAAGAATTTCAGTCCAGGAGGAGCCGGTACAACGGCACAAGACTGATGGGTAGGCTGAAGGTAAGCTTTGAATACTCCATTTTAGGAGATCAGCCGATTTGTAGGTGAATCCTCCCAGCTTTAAAAAAAACTGGGACAGAAGTGTTCATAGCTTCTGTTTAGAGAACTCTGCCATTAGAAACTAGAACTATAATAAGACCTTCTCTAAATAGGATATCAATCTCTTCCCTTTAATCTGCTGGACGCAAGCCAACATTACCAAACCAATGTGGAGTAAAAAGGAAGCACTTTCTTGGCATGAATAAAATACTGCTCCGAGTTCATCAACTTATGACAGGTGACTGACTTTTTTGCCACCAGGTGCATTGTGGGGGCTTCACCACCAGAGTTCTGACCACAGCCTTGTATAGTACATTTATAATACTCACTAGTGGGGATGAGCTCAGGTTTAAACAGACAAAGTTCTGTCCCAGCCTGAGCGCCACCAAACCTGAAGGAACATGGGGCCACCCGCCCAACCAGTTGCATGCTCGGACACTCCGTCCCACATCGGCACATAAGGTGTTGCATACTTGACCTCACATGGCCAGAAGACCATACAAGGTCACAGCCATTGACCAAATACAGCCATGTGGCTATATAAAAAAGGTAAACAACGCACCTCGCCCCTTTCATTGTGTGTAGCTGCAGGTGGGGAATTCCCCAGCAGCAGTGGAGGGTGCTTAATCCTGGTTCAGACCAAACCTGAGCTCATCCCTACTCCCTAGAATACTGCCTTCCTTGCACAGGCTGAAGGTGGAGGAACCTTCCAGTGACTGTTGCCACACCCAATAAAAAAGGTGTTCCTCTACAAAGGAAAGAACTTGCCTCTTCCCCACCCACAGTTTCTGGAGTCTTTTCAGAAGAAGACTTCTGGGAGAGTCCCACCTCCTATGCACTGCCCCCCAGTGGTATCTACTGCTGACCTCAATGTCACTAATGACAAGGTTGACAGGAGGAACCAAGGGAGACACCTGAAGTGCTGGTTTCTAAAGAACTTTCAAGGAGATTTCTCTGCATTGTTGCAGTGGTCACTAGTACTAGCAGGATAAGAGGCATTTACCTACCTATTTGCAGAACATCTTATATTCCATGTTAAGTCCACCCTTGGTAGTTCCACCTGCCACATCAATGGTGTTTCCCTGTAGGACACAGTGTATCGGCTGGTGGTGGGAGCCACAGCAGGCATTTAAAACACACAAAGATTCTACCATCACTTCTAGCTCTGAGAGAGCAATGACCAGCTGCAAGGGAGCTAGTACCAGTGAGTATTATAAATCTATGTTACTACACTGGGTTCTGTGGCCATGTCAGCCATATAATCCATAGATTATGAACATTACTATAGCAGACGATCTTACTCAGTAGTTTTTTTTTGGTGATGTGAGTTGGGAAGGCAAAGTTATATGGAAACCAGCAACAGAATTGAGGCATCAGCTGTAAGTTTTAATGAGGGATTAAGCCAGAATGGAGACCTTAACAAGGATAACAGCTTTGACCATTCTATCCCTTCAACTGACATTGATCAGGATCTCATGGATCAAAAGCCATCACAATTACACCGTCTGCTTCTGTGGCCCCAGATACCAACAGTCTAAAAGTGCATCCTCCCTTGTGAAGTGGCAAAGCAAGAGCACAACTCTAACCATTTGTACTATTCCCCCTTTAGTTCCAAAACATGATATGATGGTTGTAACTGGGCCTGCTGGACATCCACCAGGCCCTGGGGTTCTGCCCAGGTGGCCTTGTGGATGATCTTCAGTACAACAGCTCCCTGGTTTCAGTGATGTGCCTGGTCCCATAGTACAGTGCATGTACCTGATCTAGCGGACAGCAGGCCGATCCACCCCGAGGAGTCTCCACACAGGAATATTCTTCAGGACAGCCCATCTGCTTTGTGCAGGCAACATTAGTAATCATGGGAAGAGCACGGGTGGCACTCTGAATAAAAAAAAAGAAAAAAAAAGAGAATTCATAATGCAGAACTACTTCATTAGGCAAGAGTGTGTGGTTGTGTAAGCCACTCTTACCTCATTATCACAAATTGACCCATCAGGACACTCACGGGCACCAACTAAGGCCGCCAAGAGCAAGAGATACCAAGGAGGTCCCATTCTGCAGAGAGAAAAGAAAAGTCAGTACAGAGGCTTCATACCAGGTCCAACTATAGGCAAAGAGTGTCAGTCAATTTGCATACATTTCCCACAATGCATTGCCTGCAACATTCCCATCCATTTTGCATTCTAGTACAGTAACGTGACTCATCCTGAACAGAAACACAACCTCATGGCCCAGAAGCCAGGATATGACTACATGTATAAGTGGCCAGGTTTATTAAAGGCCACAGGGTGCTTTAAAGCCCAGCAAGAGAAAAACATGTTGGCAAGAAATCCATTTCCAACTAGCAAAAACTTGTGACCCCCATTAAGATTTGCCTTCACTTGCTGGTTGGTCATCAGGAAAGGAAATGAGGCATCTCTGCAAGCAATAAAAGCATTTATGCTTCAGTTTCAAACCCATTTCAGGTTTCTTTCATTGTGCGTCTGCTGAGAAAATGCAGCCAAAAACCTGGTACATTAGCCCGCGAGTCAAAGTGTATTTGTTTAGGACAAAGCATTTATTGGTGTGTCTCCACAGGGGAGATTTCCCCTCACTTCCTGTCCCAGTCACCACATAGGAAATAGAATTTAATTTAAACCTAGGACAGCATGTATACATAAACTGTTATGAGGTACCCAGCAGAAGATGTAAAAAAATGCATTCAGGAACAGTGAAGAGCAACTGCCGGTTACAGAGCCAGTCTGACGCGATACAAGTTCTGCCAAGTGAGATCTTATCTGGTTGTAGGCGAGAAAAAACATACAAGAGTCACAAAAGTCAGCAATCTGAACGCTTCTCACCTGCCAACCACATGACAAACCACATACACAATCTATATCTATCTCCGGTGACCCGTCAATCCCTACCAAGCCGCAGGCTTAAAGTAACACCAAATAAAAGCCATCATAGGCAAGTCTGCTTTCGGTAAATAGAGCATAGAACACTGCTACACGAGCCATTTGTACTTCATTACTAAAATTCAGTTTTAATCTGAGGGCGCTGTCATTTAAGACTTAAAAAAGAAGTGCAATATGGTGGCCTGGAAGAGTCTAGTACAGCATGGGTGTACTGAACGTCCTCAGAAACGCATTTCCTGCTTGTGTGATTGGCTCAGCAATTTCCCCCAGAAGTTTGCACTGGGATACAAGTACAATTTTAAACATTACCTTTAAAAAGGAAAGGTTGTTTTTGGCAAGATGCTCCCTAAAGGGTTAACTACTTTCCTTATTAGAACACTGAAAGTCCACTAGGTGGTTATAATGAACCTGACTCCCATTCACAAACAGTCTGGAAAGGACATGGGGAAAAACAGAACATTGTACTGTGATCACTGAGGGGGTTTTACCCCTCAACAAAAGTGGAGTTACAGGAGTGAGCAAAGAGTTGGCTTTGGTACAAGCAAACCTTGACCTGACTTGCTTCATGGCTCGCAGTAAACCACTCTACTAAATATCACAGTATTCAAATCACTGACTTCTCAATGCATTTGTTTTAAAAACCATATTCCATCGCAGCAGCTACGGAATGATCCAGATATAGGACCATGATCCATCTAAGCAGCCACACCATCACCGAGATACAAGACCATGATAGGTTTTTATCTGGGTGATACTGTAGCTGCTGCAAGACCATGATGCATTTACAGCAGCTACACCATCACCCAGGTACAAGACTATAATCCACTGCAGCAGCTACATTACTACCCAGATTTTAGGACCACGTTCCATTGCAGCAGCTACCTCACAATCCAGATACAAGACCATGATCCTTAGCAGCAGCTACACCATCACCCAGATACAAGACCATGACCCATTGTAGGGCTGCAGCTAACGATTATTTTCTAAATCGGTTAGCCGATTAAATCGGATAAAAAAAACGGCTCCAGTGATGGGACTACTAGTTTGTATTGAGATTGTAGTCTATCACAGGAGCACGCTTGGAGCGGTGGAGGAAGAAAAAAAAGTGTCGTGTGCAATATAGTACATTATACAGCGGCGCAATGCAGAATACCAGCAGCTATAGTTAATACAATAAATCTGAGCAATAGTACATTATACTATTGCTGGGATTTGTAGTCCTCTGTAGCTGACGTTATTCTGCATTGCGCTGTATATATTGATTATATAGTGCAAAGGAAAAAAACAAATCCCAGCAATAGTACATTATACATACAATGTACTGCTGGGATTTGTATTCCTCTGTAGCCGAAGGTACATTGCCCTGTATGATATACAGCACAATGTAACATCAGCTATAGAGGACTCAAATCCCACTATCCCAGCAATACATATAAAGCACCATGTACGGGGGGGGGCTTACCTGAGCAGATTGTGGGCCTGTCTGGCAGCTGCCTTCCCCCCCATGCATGCTCTTCCTTCTTACTGGAATGAGGGGAGAAGCGGCGAGGAGTCGTGTGGCGAGGCGCAAGAAGGCAAACTAATCGAAATTCAACTAATCGATGATGGAAAACGTTGATGTTTTTCCATCATCGATTATAATCGACGTAGTTGATTAATTGTTGCAGCTCCAACCCATTGCAGCAGCTACACCATCACCCCATAATAAAGCACTAGAAGGGAGGCAGGTACTAGTCTATAGTTAACACTCACCAGTATGATAGCAGCCATCACATTACATCCGCTACACCACAGATCACACACAGGGGGAAGTGAAGTCATCGTAGTCAGATACTTCCACTTTCACCAGCTCAGCGAAACCAGCGCAAAACCCACAGACCACAATCTGCTGATCCGCACCCATTATCTTACATTTATCAGTATATCACACCCATACTTGTCTCTTCAAAAAGCCAACAATCACTGCACTAGCAGAAGGGGAGGGCACAGGAAGCTGTAGGCAGCATATTGTGCAAGAACCAAAAATCAAGTACCGAGTGGATAGAGTTTTGATAATAGCCACAAAAGATAGAAAACCACATGTGTCCCAAATGCTTTCGCATAGCCAGATAGTCACTTGTTAAAGTAGCAGTGACATCATCACTGCACTATACATAGCCTGTGCAGAGTGCCGAGTTATGGGAGGGGCCCAGCAGGCTCCACCCACTACAGGAGGGGGAAGAGACGAGACCAGTCACCCTGCACAAAGAGAGAGCAGCAGAGACTGGCCTTTATTACAGGAGGGGGCGGAGACAAGACCAGTCACCCTGCACAAAGAGAGCAGCAGAGACTGGCCTTTATTACAGGAGGGGGCAGAGACAAGACCAGTCACCCTGCACAGAGAGAGCAGCAGTGACCGGTCTTTATTACAAGAAGCTCACACTGGATTACAGCACAGATCTGGAAGAAATACACAAAGCTCACCAAGATTCAAGGAAGAACACACATGACTTGTATGTAAATATTTACTTATCCCAAAGCAGCATCCGGCAAACCCTCCTGTAAGGCGCCAGCCAGATCTCTGTGCATCCAGGAACCTATTACAGGTGTGGCACAGGGCAAAGTCCCCATCAGAAAATTCAGGACATATGATGTACTTATGACTTGCTGGTAATGTCAGACAAGGTCACATGACTTCTTGTCCCTTGCGGGTTGTTGAGAATAAGGAAAAGGTTAACTAGTGCTCCTCTAGGAAATCCCCCGCCCACGCTATTTGCTGAACAAAGCACATTACAAGAATGAGCAGAGGTAAAAAAACAAAAAACACAAACACTTTACATAGTAGTGTTTCACTTCCAGGAGTTTTACATCAGCCATTCTCCCCCCAGAAGTGAATAGGGGTTCCCTGAGCTGTAGCTAAATAACCTTCCATCTAATGGCACCTGTAGAGTCTCCATTTGAGAGATTTACCCTCACTTCCTGTTGACAGGGCTTAAATCAGACAGAAGTGAGATTTAACCCCCGTCCCACTGAAGAACAGGAGGTGAGATATTTACACTCACTTCCTGGTTACATTTATTACCATGTTTACTCCATACTCGGGTGTAACTTGAAACATGGTCACATCGCCGCCCCAGTCAGCAGCTGGACAGGAAGCTGGGGGGGGGGGGCCCAAACAGCCAGACAATTCAAGTCGATTTTCTTCTCCTCCCCATTGAAGGAGCCATGTTGAATATTGTCAGCCAATGAGCTGTGCAGGTATTCGGCATACATGGGTGCTGGCTGTTAGACTACAATAGCTGGCAAGGGAGCAAGAAAAACAAGTGACTAATACAGCGGTGGCCAGCCAGAAAAGTGCAGACAGTGGCACGAATGGTTTGACGGTTCAAGAACCAGCCAACATTTGCATAGTTTATGGCCAGCTTTAGAAAGACAAGACTGCAAAAAACACCAAAACAAACACCAAAACCACCCCCCTTGCCATGTAGAGAGCAGCAGTCTGCATGCCGATTGGTTAACAGTGTGGAATGTACGAGTGTGCTCTGTTACATCCCAGCTCTGTAGCAGGAAGCGTGTTCATACAATATAGAACAATGCTTCCTTTTTATACTCAGCACTGTACAGATCCCCATGTTATGAGCACAGTACACCACTTACTTCCTGTACACCCATCCCAGGACTGCTGGAATTATTGTTCCTCATGTATAGGGTAGAATAATACAGATCAAATCCTTTTATTGAGAAGATGATCCGATCAGCTGGTCATTGTTGCTGGTCAGCAGCTCCAGAGACTGACCATAAATGCCAGTGTCTGAGTCTTCAGTTCTGAGGCACCACAAGTCTCAGCACAATGATACAACCTGCTTTAGCCTCATCACATACATATATTAGTCACCACACATGACATCTACCAACAACTATGTAATAGGAGGGCCTACATTATCTATCCAATCAGTCTGTAGCCAATCACACAAGCCCTTGTACTACATAGTTGTTGGTAGAGATAAAGAAATAAGAAATCACATTGTAGAGTGGAATGTGCAGAGCTGATGGTAGATCTAAAGGAGATTATGCAAACAACTTTGTAATACAAGGACCAGTCTGACTGGATACAATTTGATTGGATCACCTACATTAGGTGCTCATATTATATAGTTTGGGTAATTCAGAAATAGACTGTACAAATATTGTAGTCAGATGATTGCATAGCATGCTAAAGAGATCATACAATCTGACCACATGATCTCCTTTAAGATGGCTGTACACTTTGCAATGTGATTGCATGATCTCCTTTAAGATAGCTGTATACTATGCAGTTAGATTGTATAGTGTATGGACATCTCATAAGAGGTGGTACCCTACCCTTGGAGCTCTAGAGAGGCATTTATACCCAGTGCACACAAGCTGTTGATCACAAAAAATGATTACATACAGGCAACCTAGGGACAGTTAGTACAAAAATCTTGAACGATTGGACTGGTCTGTGGCAGAGCACCTTTGCGATCACAAGCTGGATCATATGTATGGCCAGCAATACAGCTCCTGCAATAGTCTGGTTAGTAAATACTGCATTGTAACAGGATTAAAAGGCATAACGCAATTTAGCGTGCTGCTATCCTATACCTACGCGCACACTCACCTGTCAGCCTCAAAGCCTCAGCCTGCCTCACTCCTAGCACAGCTCTCCCAGTTTATTAGAAGAACCCCGCCCACTTGCGGCTCTGATTGGCTGCCGCGCCAGTCTGGTCACGCTCTAATGACATAGGAAGGGTGAACAAGCAGTCATGTGACTGAGGGTCACATGATTCCCCAGCCGTGTGACCATGGCATGTAAACAAAAGTGGGATGTGGCTGGCAACAGGCCGGACAGGTTCAATCTGTTTTCATTTCCTTCTGCAAAACCAGGTCACATTGTTACCTCCAGCTGTGTTGTGGAGAATGGTGTGCAGGGGGCTCTACTATATAAAAAAAATAAACCAAGTCCTTGAATTTTAATTTGAGGGGTATACTAGTATCATTTCCAAAAGAAGTCATTCCCATACTCAATCTGGAGGCTGTTATTGCTGACTTCTGTTCTTTTGGGATGCTTCCAGAAAGTAGCTGATGCATGTTAAAAGATCCTCAAGCATCAGGAGGACTCCACCTAACACAACCTTTAAATCATATCCAAGTTTAAATGTTTTTATTTCAAGTTTTAATTTCAAATGCAAATTATTTTGTTTACAATGGATGCTGTTCCTTAGGGTATGTTTAAAAGTTTTATCATCATCTGGTTTCCTTGCACAGTATCCTTATTATCCTGTTATAACTCCTTTCCCTTGCAGGGTCCTATGGAGACACCCTCCTTGTGTGTGCTACAGAAACACACAGGCACAGCAAGGCAAGTCACTCTCCTGTCCTCCCTTCTCCTCCCTTCTCCAGGCTAATATATGAAGAGCTGCTGGAGACTGCTCTGTCCCTTGTGATCTTGCACTGCATCGGCAGTTCAGGGAAACCGAGCTGAGAGAGTTGGAGCTGTTCAGTAACAGGATGACTGTAAGTACTTGGGCAAAATTGTAAACTCCACTTTTGTTTAAAATAAAAAAAATAATATAGCATATAAAATTGCTACACGCGCCATTGTGTAATTTAAAGCCCATCTCTGGGCAAAATAAAGTACCCTTGCAGTGGGACTACCCCGCACTGCAAGGGTTAAGTGTTCCTTTTTGTCTAGGGGCTGGAGTAAAGCAGATATACTCACCTGATGCCACGGCGGTCAGCACTCACCTCTCCCTCCCCTCCGCCCTGCCAGGTGGGATGTTCCTCAGTGTACTCACATCTCATGCAGGTCAGTGGAATCTGTGTTAGGGTCCCCACACACCTTACGATAATCGTACGATAATTGCGGGAAATCCCGCGATCGTACGATTATCGTAAGGTGTGTGGAAGCCGCGCAACCTCTACTACTGTAAGGTCGCACGACTTTAAACTTACGGACATGTTTGAAAACCCGCCGAGCATCGTACGATGTTCGGCGGGTTTGTGGCATGTCTGTACGTAACAGCCGCACGGGCCGGTGTGCGCAAGCGCACACTGCCCGTTCGGCATTGCGGTCATCGGAAGCCCGCCCCTCAGGGGGCTTGGCTTGCGATCATCGCAAGTACGATCTGCCTATGCAACATAGGCAGATCGTACGTTTTTTTAAGTACCTTACAACCATCGCAAGACAAAAGTCTTGCGATGGTTGTAAGGTGTGTGCCCAGCCTTAGACGTGATGATATCAGCAGACCATAGACCGTCAGGGCCTAGGGGAGAGGAGGCTGTGGGGACTGGTCTAGTAGCCCTGAGGGAACCGGCAGGACCGAGGATCAGGTAAGTAAATCTGCTTTATTCCAGCTCCCCCCTAGACAAAATGAGCACTTAACCCCTGCAATGTGGGGGTAGCCCTTAACCCTTGCAGTGTGGGAGGTAGCCCTTAACCCTTGCAGTGTGGGAGGTAGCCCTTAACCCCTGCAGTGTGGGGGGTAGCCCTTAACCCCTGCAGTGTGGGGGGTAGCCCTTAAACCCCTGCAGTGTGGGGGGTAGCCCTTAACCCCTGCAGTGGGGGGGGGGGGGGAGCCCTTAACCCTTGAAGTGTGGGGGGAAGCCCTTAACCGTTCGTTCAGTTAAGCTTTTCAAATGAAAGAGAGAAGCTGATTGGGTACTATGAGTAACTGCTCAGATTCTGCCTGCTCCACTTTTGATAATTTTTGATAATTTCCTGAAAACACATTGTGTTTTCAGGAAACCATTTGCAGCACCATGCCAGCCCCTCCCACCAGCCATGATCGGCCTGTATTGAAGCTCAGAGACCCAGTGATGATAGTGATGATGTCACTGAGTTTAAAATACACTGGGGGGAATTTATCAGAACTGGAGCAGATTTGCACTGCAACCAATCAGCTTCTCTGTCTCATTTTCAAATCTTACCTGAGCAAACTGAAGAGAGATGCTAATTGGGGGCAACTGCTCCAGTTTTTGTCTGCTCCAGTTTTTGTCTGCTCCAGTTTTATAAATTCCTCCCATTATGTAGTGATAACAGAAATAAATTTTTTTGATAATGAAAACAATAAGAATTTCTTTTTTGTTCCAGGACTCCAAAGTTCTTAAGTGTTGGGACCCTTATACCGTCTGATGTGGGCGACGGACAATGGTCATCCCTGTAGGTAAGTGCAGTCGGGAAGTGTGATGGAGGTGAGGAGAGGAGGGTGTTGCTAACTATTTCTCCTTTTCATTGTGTATGAAAAGGTGAACTAACCCTTTAAGCAGTTAGGTAGAGTTATTGTAGTAGCCAATGCACCTGGTCACCAGTGATGAGTCTATAAATCTTTACATTTATTAGGATAACAATAAAAAATAACAATAAAAAAAAGGAAGAGGAAGTACAGTCCCTTTAAAACCCAACTGAACTTTTAGTTGAAATCAGTTAAATCCATTCCAGGTGCATCAAAACAAAAAGTCTTAAGGTGCCCATGCACCTGCCGATTATCGTACGATAATCGGCCGGTGTATGGAAGTCATGCGACCGTTTCTACTGTACGGTCGCATGTCTTGTGCCTTCCGAGCACGCTTGAAAACCTGCCGAAAATCGTAAGATTTTCGGCGGGTTAGAGGCGTGCTCGGAAGACAAATGCCGAACGGGCCGGTGTGCAAGCGCACCCTGCCCTCTCGGCATTGGAATCATCAGAAACCCCTCCCCTCAGCGGGGAAGGCTTGCGATGATCGCAAGTATGATCTGCCTGTCCAAGATGGGCAGATCGTATGAGCTTTTAATTACCTTACAACCATCGCACAACGAAAGTCGTGCGATGGTTGTAAGGTGTATGGGCACCTTTACAGTTGAAAACAGTCACAGAGTAGAAAAGCCTGTCCCCTGCCAGCATGCTGCATACCCATGCCATCTGCGTCTGAAAGCAGTAGTCTCTCTGCAGTGGTCTGCCATGCCTCCTGCTGAGTCAGAGCCAGAGCAATCCAATCAGCAGAGAGCATGAGCTTTGCTGATTGCAGAGCTATAGGTCCGACTTATCAGGGGGGGATGTTGGACCTCTGCAGAGAGACCGCTGCTCCCACACAAGGCTTTTTTCTACAGCATCCTGGCAGGGGACAGGCTTTTCTATTGAGGCTGTGGCGACTTTCTACAGAACATCAGCTGCAGACTTTGCATGGGCCATATTTAGCTTCAACTGGGCTTTAAGTAAGCCCTGCAGTAGTATCTTCAAATACGCTGTACTTTCCTGTTATCATTTAGTGCTGTTAGAGTTCACTTGTTCCCATCTTCCTACTGTCTCTGATCTACTGATTGTGCAATCCTGATTGAGCGTAGTATGCTGTGTATGTATGTTGAACCGTTCTGCTCAAACAGTTGGTTGGTTTTCAAATTCTTGTGACTCATTATATAACGTGATGCTTTCTTACCCACAAGATGTTTTTTTCTTAGTTTCATTTCCCCAATATTACAGAGCATTGAGGCAGGTGATGATATAACGGTGCACATGAAGCTGGGCGGTGTTTACCTGTTGGAACAGGTTATCTGCATGTTATGCACAGGAATTTTCCTATAATAAAGCATTTTTGGTTTTTTTTTGCATCTTACTTTCAATACATACAAGAATGCAGATTATTACTGAAGTTTACCTTACAGTGTATCTAAAGCCTTGCTCCATTTATTTTTCTAGGTTTAGGCCCCGTTCCATCAGTCCATTTTTGACCCATGATTACACGGATCAAAAACAGACTGCATTGCATTCCTATTACATTACATTCCTATTAGTTGATATAAGTGAATGTATGTCTGCCTATACAGTATCAAGGTCCGTTTAGTTCTGTCGGACCAAACACAAAAAGTTTGCATGCAGGTCCACTTATACTGTCCTGAACTGATGTGGGTGGATATAGGCAGACGCAGGTCTTTATACATCTGGCCTTCCAGATTATATTGGATCCCTTTTCCCTCCTTCCCAAGATGGAGGGGAACTCGTAACAGACATGGATATCACATGTGACATCCGTCTCTGTTCTTATCTGACTCAGTAGGGTATCCATCTAGGAACCCCCACTAAGACAGACGGCACCCATATACTCCACTCGCTTGGCCTACAAGACTCTGCTCTCTCATGGTTCTCCTCCTACCTATCTAAGCACTCCTTTAGTGTCACCTACACTAGAGGCAGATTGTAAGCCCTCAGGGGCAGGGCCCTCCTTACCATCTTGTCTTCAATTGTATTGTGATTGTAATGTCTTCCTTATATTGTAAAGCGCTGTGCAAACTGTTTGCGCTATATAAATCCTGTATAATAATAATAATATGCCGTAGAGTTGTACAGGGTGGCTACTTTTGTTCCCCATGGTCCCTGTGTGTGTTGTAAAGAAGTCACCGCTCCAAGCTCACTCCTGTGATGGACTACAATCTCAATATAAATGAGTAAACTAAACCTGGGATTGTAGTCCATCACGGGAGTGAGCTTGGAGAGGTGACTACTTTACAACACACACAGGAACCATGGGGAACAAAAGTAGCCCCCTCCAGAAGAAAGGAGAGTGTCGGCACCAATTCAGAGATGATTTGAGGATCTACAACCGAGTGATACACAAATAAGATACATTTGTGTTAATAGTTAAGTTCCTTGAATGTATTTTAAAGATTTAATTCCTGAGTTTAGTGTCACTTTAAGATAGAGATCATAGCTGCTCTAGTGGGTAGGTATAAGATTTAAAGTGCGGAGTTTAGCGGTTTATATGCAACTGATAGGATTTTATAATAGGATTGTCACTCTGTGCTTCTTCTTTTTATCTTCCTCATTATTTTCATTACTTGGGTCTTTTCAATGTAATACTAGTTTGTGAAATATGCAGAAAAGGGAAGTTTATAGAGGAAGGGCCTGATCTGGCAGCTGGAGACAGTATTTCGCCCAGTAAACATTTATTACTTTTTGATTCTGAATAATCAGACGGTTAAAGGCCATTCAGCTTTATATAGCACCCGTGTTGGCTTCTTTTTTGCGCTTTGTGGGGATCTGTGACAGGTGTAAGTGTAGTATGTGAAAGACTGTTTTCGTTAAAGAGTGTGTCTGGGGAAAAAAAACAAAAACATTTTCTGTTTATCTCTGCAATACACGCCGTGGCAATACCATGGTATATTTTGGCATTATGATCACCAGGACTCTCAGCTAGAGGGGCGGAGGGGTTTCAGGAAGCAAAATAGCTGGCTTTTCAGTTCTTTCCAGATTTTTCAGATTCTCCTCAGGATCCTGGAGATTTCAAAGAGGCAGGGGTGAAATCTCCATTCCTGGGTCCATGTGTTAGTAATTAAGGATGGGCTCGGGCGTGTTCGCAGCTCCACGTGCCGAGCCCGCCAGGAAGCTGACAGCGCCAATCACAGGTACTGAGACATTTTTCGATCTCTGCAGCTGCGGACCAGGAAAATGTCTCAGTACCTGTGATTGGCGCTGTCAGCTTCCTGGCGGGCTGGGCACGTGGAGCTGCGAACCTGCCTGAGCCCATCCTTATTAGTAATGACCAGCACCCGTTGATTGCACATCTGTGCACAGCCCTTATGGTAAGGGTGCTGGTAAGTGTTCAGGGCTCCATGTGGGCCCTTGCGGTGATTGGCATTGATCCAGTCCTGCTAAATGCCAGTCAACACAACTGGTGTGAAAGACCATGCATGGAGACAAAACATGGGGACGTGTACATGTATATGTGATGCACTCTATGTAATAAATATATATATTTTGCAGACAGGAAACCTGTACACGGCGAATATGCAGGCTGCCATTGCTGACCTCTCCTTCTAAAAGCAACTGTAGCTGCCTGGTTGCCATGCTGATCCTGTGGCTTAAACACTAACCTAGAACAGGTACATAGATCAGGAATTCTGACTTCACTCTGACTTTCTAATAGGAGTGCTTGTTCCAGGTCAATGAACTTCTTTCATAGTATCCATTAGACTTCACAGATACCTAATGGGGGGCATTTATCAGTTCTGTTGCACGGCGTAAGGTTAATCTCATGATGCTGTGTGATTAACGTAGGATTTGCCTAATTTGTGTTAGCATGCACTAGGGGCTTTGCGTTGGCAGCTATTTGAATGGCACCCCAACACATCTCCCGGCTGCCATGCACTTGCAGTAGGAAAAAGCATTGCACTAGGGGCTTTGCGTTGGCAGCTATTTGAATGGCACCCCAACACATCTCCCGGCTGCCATGCACTTGCAGTAGGAAAAAGCATTGCACTAGGGGCTTTGCGTTGGCAGCTATTTGAATGGCACCCCAACACATCTCCCGGCTGCCATGCACTTGCAGTAGGAAAAAGCATTGCACTAGGGGCTTTGCGTTGGCAGCTATTTGAATGGCACCCCAACACATCTCCCGGCTGCCATGCACTTGCAGTAGGAAAAAGCATTGCACTAGGGGCTTTGCGTTGGCAGCTATTTGAATGGCACCCCAACACATCTCCCGGCTGCCATGCACTTGCAGTAGGAAAAAGCATTGCACTAGGGGCTTTGCGTTGGCAGCTATTTGAATGGCACCCCAACACATCTCCCGGCTGCCATGCACTTGCAGTAGGAAAAAGCATTGCATTCAAGTAGTGACCGGGAGGTGCGTTAGGGTGCCATTCAAATGAATGGCAAATGCACCAAGTGCACGGTAACGCAAACTAGGTGCATTGTGCAATAGCGTGCGGTATTGTGCAGTGAATACTACGGTTAGGTGTGAACAGGTCCTTAAGTAGCACTCCATCTGGATAAAACCTGACCCCGACCATTTCTTAGTTATGCATATGCAGATTTATTAACAAACATTCTACAAATGTTATGTCTTAGCAGATGCATAACTAAGAAGTGGTCGAGATCAGGTTTTATCCGGATGGATGCAAATCGGTCTCAGGCAGCCGGCCAGGAATTCAGACACAGTGTCGCATATAGACTGAACCTGTCAGAGAGGCAGAGGAAGCCTGATCTGCATTTACCTGTGTTGCTAATTTGTTTGATAAATGTCCCCCAATGTGATATGAGGGGCTGGCAACATTCAGGGCAGACGTGTAAGGCTATGTTCACAAGAAAACCATAGGTCACCGTTATATCACATACAAAACATATGTGCTCCCTTCCCACCACAATGCTGCACTTACCCGCAACACATTAGATGGCACCACAGGTGACTGTAGCGCAGGGAAGCACACTGTGCTGCTGTGTGGGAACCTGAATGGAGTGTATACTTTGTATACTCCAAAAAAAGATTTAAAAAAAGAAACCGTATGATGCAATGAAACAGCTCACATCACAAAACTGCCGGAGCTAGCACAGCACACTAGCCCACCCAGTAACATTCAGCGCTTTAGCGGAGCGGCTAGTGTGAACGTAGCCTTAAACTGATGAGGACAGAAGCCGCTTAAGAGTTCAATTAAAGGGAAAAAACCCCAAATGAAGGCAATACGAAGCAATGTGCAAGAGCGGTATAAACTGATTTTGTAATATGGTAATGCAATATCAGCAAGCGCTGTAATATGTGGTCAGGAGTTCTCCATTTATGCCAACTGAACTTTTAGTTAAAATCAGCTAAATACAATTAAAGCAAAACGTGAGCAAAATCCTTCAGTTCCTTTTATTGGACAGAAGCCACAGCCTGGCGAAAAAAAGGCATGCCCCCTGCCAGCATGCTGTAGAACAGGACCTTTGCTCTCTGTGTGGAAGCAGTGGTCTCTCTAAAGAGGTCTGACATGACCCCAATTATTTCAAAGAATTGGCCAATGAACACTAGCATAGTACCAGGGGTTCTAATCGTTATAATATTGACTTGACCCTTGGCAAGGGCCTGTGGGTCTACATTGAGCATGCTCAGCAGAGAGATACTGATCATGTTCAATGCAGCGCTGTGCAGAGACACACCGCAACGCTGGCTTAGAAACCATGTGTTCTTAGTGCTTGGTCATGTGAGCTGTGACACAAAAGGAAGTAACAGGTGGTAACATGTGATGGGGAAGGAGCAAAACATTCACTGAGACTTGAGGTCCTGCCTCTACACCCCTGGCCCAGAAATCTCACCAACACATCCCGGCAGCTCCTGTATTACTTTAAAGTGGACCCGCTGCACTTCACATGCATAGAGCCTAATAGCTGTATATCTGCAGAGTGACATCATCTAAAGCACCTCTGCTTCAGACTGCAAGTCTCACCACATTTAGAGTGAGATTTGGTGATGTAAATACTGTGTTGCTCACAGTTCTCCTCGCTGGAGAGGAAGATGCACCTAAGGACCTGCAGTGCAAAAATCTCCCTGCTTGTAATTCATTCTGTGATCTGTTTTCTCCACCTTTCTTGCTGTTAATCATTTACCCACCAGTCATTAGATCACTGGTCATCAGGGGGAGCAAAACCCTGCAACTATCCTGATGGTTGCCTCCACACAGACGCATTGCAGAAGAAGGCATGGTAAGTCAGTAATGGGAAGATACGCTGCAGGGAGACCACAGTTGATACTGGTGACTAGTCATTTGTCCTCTGCTGGCCTTTTGTGGTCAAAACCTCCACAGTTCAGGTAGTCTTTAAAGTGGACCTTCACCTGAGAATTAGACGCACCATCATCCTCCTTCTCTCTACTTCCCCTGCCTCCTAGACAATGGCAATTTTTTTCGGGGAACAAGTATCTTTTTTGGTGGTAATTGCTCCCACTTACTCATTCCTCATCTAGGCGAGGAAGTAGTCCCCTTGGTCTGCCCACCCCCCATGCTCTCATCTTCCTGGGATAACATCACACATCTCAGTTTACCTCCAGTGCAGATCTCACACGTGCACAATAGTGGGTCAGCTGTAAGTGATCAGGAAGGCACAGCCAGCTCCCGAGTCTAAAGGTGGCCATACACTTTACAACCAGATCAGATCTTAGTCTTGAGATGGTTGTAAAGTAATTTTAAAAAGTACGATCTGCCCATCTTGGACAGGCAGATCGTACTTGCGATCATCGCAAGCCTCCCCCCCTGAGGGGCGGGCTTGCGATGACCGCAGTGCTGAACGGGCAGTGTGCGCGTGCGCACACCGGCCCATTCGGCATTTGTCTCCCGAGCATGCCACAAACCAGCCGAAAATCGTAAGATTTTCGGCTGGTTTGTGAACATGGTCCTTAGACAAAAGACGTGCGACCGTGCAGTAAAAACGGTTGCACGCCTGCCATACACTTTGCGATTATCTTACGATCGCCGGATTTCGCGGGAGTGTATGGGCACCTTAAGAGAGCAGAAGCCCTGAGAAGATTTGGCTGAATAAAAGACAGTGCTGGACTGCATGGGCTGGTAAGTACACGTTTCGTAAAGGTCAGCAGCTACAGTACTTGTGGCTGCTGACTTTTCATTTCCCCTAGCCCAGCAAAGTTCCTCTTATAAACTCAGGTTTGGGAAGCTTACAGTCCCTACGTGCTATCTGTGGTGTTCTCCAGTCATTCTGTTTTCTTTCATAGTTTAGAATCAGTGTAGGGTTACTTTAGAGCTTTAACCTCTTCCAGCGGGTTCACATAAATGTACGTCATCTGCTGGAAGTGGTTATACCAAGAACATGACAGCCGGCAATTGCTGTTTAAATACAAGTGATCCAGTGTCTATACAGGCGCCAGATCGCTTGTTCGGTGCCGTGTTCCCCCCTCTCTGCCCGCCAGTGCCGCCGTCCGCTTCCCGGGCTCCACTGTCCCTTGTGTGAGCACGGGACCCGCGTGGAGGGTCTCCCTTGATAGATCGGAGGAGAGATCAGCGGCTTCCCGCTGTTGATCTCTCCTCTGATCACTGGACCCGGAAGTGATGTGCATTACATCACTTCCGGTGTCACTGGGCACATGCTTTAGCTCCTAGAGCCAGAAGAAAAAGCTGATGAAGCAGATCTCTGCTTCTTTAGGGTCACTAGGTGACATTAGGGGTCTCAAAAAGACCCCTGATGTCTTCATAAAGAGGACCTGTCACATTATATTTGCTCTTACATAGGGGGCTTGTTAGCCCCCTATGCAATAGCAATACAGCTGAGTAAAAAAAATAAATCATTTTGCATAGATCTACTGCTTGCTAGCAGGAGATATATGCAAAACAAATGAGGGTTTAATAACCCTTTAAGGAAGTGGCCTTATCCACATTACACATGGAGCTTTCTTTGGGTGCCCCTTCTCCTTGTACTGGACCATCTTTCTGGCAAATGGATACTTTGACTCCTTTCTATGTAAAGTTTTTATGTAGGGTTCCTATTCGCCTTTCATTTTCTTTAGGTGTGTAGATAATATTGCAAGGAATGTTTTGCCTATTCAGGTATTAGTGTTTATTGTATGATTATTAATATTTTGTTCTTACTGTTAGGTTTCATATAGGTAACTACTATTAAGTATATTGTATGACGTTACTAGATCTGGGTCTGGTTTGGTATATTTTTCCTTGGTATCTCTAGATGACAATTCTATTGTGCCTCTGGTAGGGTGACCAGACATCCCTGATTGACGGGAACCGTCCCTACATTCAGGAAGCTGTCCCCGGATAGAAAGTTTCCCCAGATAATTCCCCAGTTGTGGCCCTTGGGTGTTTTGCAGTTAGTGGACATATAAGCTATGGGCATGGTGTTGAAAGGGTTTGTGTACATGAAACTCCAACTCAAAAGCAAGTCAAACTCCGCATTCCTGCTGGCAAAAATGGCTTGCATTGCACTTGAAACCAGTTTAGAGTGTGTTTGCTACTTCCTTGTGCTGGGCTTCCATGTGTCTAGAGCAATAAATACCAATGTTTTGTGTTGTAACAATACTTACTGTTATTGGCAGAAGGGATTTTTACTGAAACATGATTTTCATAACTGAAAAGTGATATAACAGATTCACTTCCTGTTCTCATGACATTCCGTGTCTACGCTGGTGGCCGCAAAGCAACTTTTTACATTTTACTCCAGTGCTATGCAGTCTTGTACATTTTGTTACAAACCAGGATGGAGCCTTAGCTGCTTGTGATGCAAATTTTGTATATGCAGTCTCAGCTCACCAGACATAGTACATTCTGATTGTACAGTCTCTGCATAATCTCTTTCAGATTTGCCTACAGCTACAAAATGTGAGGTACTACCTAAACCATTCATCCAATTTATATCCAGTCAAATAGACTTTTGTACTGTATAAGTGAGTCAGGAGATTGTACAATCAGTCTGTAATGTACAGTCTATGGTCAGCTTAAAGAAGAACTCCTGGGAAACTTATCTTACATTACACTCCCATAGACTGGTGTCATCTCTGGCCTTGGGACACAGCCCCATAGAAGTCCTTTGTTCTCTACTGCACATGCCCTGTCAGGACAGTGAGACTTGCAGCACTGGATGTAAACAAACACCGGAGGCTGCAGCCATTGGACCAAAATACATATGCTTCTGTAGATGGGTAGGTTGGGTTAGTACAAATTAATACTCACCTGATCCTCATAGCCGGCTGGCTCCTTGGCTCCAGCGATGGAATGTCCCTTGGCGTCCTTATGTCTAGTACTCTGTATTGGATGTGACTCACAAGACCTTAGACCACTGGAGCAGAAGGGGGAGAGATGCTTCAGGGCCCAGTCTAACAGCCAGCTGCTCCAAGGTTTGGGTGAGTATAACTTTGTTATTCTCACTCCTAGATGAAAATGAGCATGTAACCCTTGCAGTGCGGGGTAGCCCCACTGCAAGAATTAATATATTTTTTCCCCAGAGTTCTTCTTTAAAGGATATGTGCACCTTCGGACAAAGTGCTCCTATTCTGCTTGCCCCGTTGCATTGATATAACCTAACCCATCCTCCACAGTTGCATACTTATTTGGATCCGAGGGCCGCGGCCTCCGGTGTTTGTTTACATCTAGTGCTGCAAGTCTCACTGTCCTGGTAGTACAGAACCACGGACTTCTATGGGGCTGTGTCCCAAGACCAGAGGTGACGAGAAGTCTATTGGAAAGTAATGCACAGGCACGGCCAGGACAGCGAGACTTGCAGCACTGGATGCAAAGGAACACCAAAGGCAGTGGCCATTGGATCCTTGTTAGTATTCATCTGTGGAGGGGAAGGGTGGGTTAGATTAGGTGCAAAGTGACAAAAAGCATGCCCTAAAGTGCACTTATCCTTTAACTCTGAGCAACCCTCCCTTCCCTGCAATAAAGTAACCCCCCAATTACATTCTGAAAACTAAACTCAATTCCCCATTTACTTATCTTAATGCACAGTCAAATTATGTGCCTTAAGTCTCCTGGACCACACACGTAAGGTGTGTTTCCATACATCACAGTATTACACACATTACCACACGCTACACAAAATATTGCATAGATGTGAATGGGCCCTTACTGTAGCTGGAGCATCCAATCATTTTGGTTACTTGAATCTATACTTGTGATCATTGAGTTCTGCTTGCAGTGTTTGCTTGATTGCATGGAACATAAACTATGCTGCAATGATGGAATTTTGCAAAGCCATCTGACTTTGTTACTTGGGATTCTACGCCCAACTGAAATATGATGTGGTGAAATTTCAGTTCTTATTTGCATTCAGAAAATCTTTGTTTTTTTTTTTTTTATCTGAAAGTGGTTTGTTAAGGGGCCATTCTTCCTTAAAATACATATATAGTAAGTATTGGATTGACAGTCTGGTTCCTTCACATGAATCTTCAGGTTACGTTTTCTTTCTCTATATGCACTAATGACCCCTGAAGGGGCTGCTAGATTGTATCCGGCTCTCCTGCTTTCCCTACTAGTGATCTGCCTAGCTGCACCTAGACGTCCCCCCTGACCCTTCTGTAGCACCAGACAGACAGACTTCATGGCCTCCATTGTTCTTTTTGTAAAATGTATTGGCAAAGCCTGGGAGGGAAAGACCCTTATAGCAGGTCTCCCCAAATATGTATCCTCTTCTCTAGATAGGGTTGTTTGTATATTTTAGGATCGTTCTAAACTTATCCTCTTCTCCAGATAGGATTGCCACCCATCTTGTATAATTTGGGATCACTCTGAACGTATCCTCTTCTCCAGATAGGATTGCCACCCATCTTGTATAATTTGGGATCACTCTGAACGTATGATCTTCTCCAGATAGGATTGCCACCCATCTTGTATAATTTGGGATCACTCTGAACGTATCCTCTTCTCCAGATAGGATTGCCACCCATCTTGTATAATTTGGGATCACTCTGAACGTATCATCTTCTCCAGATAGGATTGCCACCCATCTTGTATAATTTGGGATCACTCTGAACGTATCCTCTTCTCCAGATAGGATTGCCACCCATCTTGTATAATTTGGGATCACTCTGAACGTATCCTCTTCTCCAGATAGGATTGCCACCCATCTTGTATAATTTGGGATCACTCTGAACGTATCCTCTTCTCCAGATAGGATTGCCACCCATCTTGTATAATTTGGGATCACTCTGAACGTATCCTCTTCTCCAGATAGGATTGCCACCCATCTTGTATAATTTGGGATCACTCTGAACGTATCCTCTTCTCCAGATAGGATTGCCACCCATCTTGTATAATTTGGGATCGTGTTGAACTTTAAAGTAAAATGCTGAATTCCGTATTTGTTCAATACGGGGCCCAGTTTGTCCCATACTTTCATTCAAAGATCCTGATGGCGGCACACAGCATCATGCATTTTTATGCACAGGCCGGCTGATTTACCTGCTCGTGGAAAATGCATGATGCTGATCCAGGGAGGGTGGAATCCAGGTCCGCTCCTGGAATTTAGAGGAGAACAGATGTCCACCTTAGTCCAGGGCCTCTCCCTCCTCTTCTATGCTGCTGCAACCGCACTGTAGTGAACACTCTGTAAGGTAGGATTCTGATACGAAGGCAGAGGGTTGCTGATATGAAGATGGGAGATATAAACACAGCTTGGGTTTACATGGCCCAATTCTTCCTGCCCTCTGTCTTCTCCCTATGCCAGCACTTCTCCACCTGTGAATAACACTGGTCTCACTAACCACCAACCAAATGGTGGCACAGTGAGCATCCCTGAGCAGCAAGGGGGTATAGGGGGGGCATATTGACCAAGGGGGTACACTGACCACCAATGTGAGGGGTACAGACACTGACCACCAATGTATAGGGGACACAGACACTCGCTGTCAATGTAAAGTGGTCACTGACGCTGACCACCAATGTAAGAGGGACACAGACAATTACCACCAATGTGAAGAGGGACACAGACACTCGCCGTCAATTTGGGGTGGGCACTGACACTGACCACCAATGTAAAGGGGACACAGGCACTCACCATCAGGTGGGCACTAACACTAACCACCAATGTAAAGGAGACACAGACACTCGCTGTCAATGTAAGGTGGGCACTGAAACTGACCATCAATGTTGAGGGACACAGATACCGTCAATTTAAGGTGGGTACAGACACTGACCACCAATGTAAGGTGGGCACTGACATTGACTACCAGTGTTAGGGGGAAATGGTGGCTACCAGTGTTAGGGGGAAATGGTGGCTACCAATGTAAAGTGGGCACAGACACTGACCACCAATGGAAGGGAACACAGACACTGGCCGCCTTCATCTGATGTTTGTGAGTTTCCACTTTGCTTTTATTGATATTAAATGTATTGTTTTAAGTCACTAGATCAACCACCCTTGTCTGTTGTTCTGTTGCTTATAGTTATACATGAATCCAAAGTAAGCAATAAAAAGCAAAAGTCTTGAAAGCAAAGTCAAAACACACAATGGGCTCAATTCACAAAGCTAAAAGAAGTAACAAATAATGAAATTTTACCCAATTAGATTTATAAATAACAGTCACATGGACATGGTTAAAATAAATCTTCTTATCCTTGTGTTAAAGCTTTGTGATTTGAACCGCCGTCAATATGAAAACTGTCCACTGGAGGTCACCAGAGATTCGCCTTGGTTAGCTGGGCGCTGAGCCGGGGAGTGAAGGTGCGGAAGTGTCTCTCTGCACAGCTGGCTGAACTCTATGGTTTGATTGGCTGATTCGTACTCCGAGAAGACTGTGCAGGGGTTGGCGGAAGTGAGTTGTCAGTTGTCCTGGCGGAAGTCAGGACCTGGCACGGGTGTCAGTAAATCGACAATGGCGGTGAATGGACGTAAGAGACTTCTGCAACTGGTGACCCGGTTTGGGGTGTTGCTTCTCACCCGGTGCCCGTTCTGGTTTTGTTTCAGCCAGCTTATGCTGTATGCAGAGCGAGCAGAGGCCAAGAGGTACCCAGAGTGTGCTGCATGCAGATTACTGACCCCTTTCCATTCATTTCCAGGGACACCTAGCTGCTGCTCTGGTATATGTGAGCACCACAGGGAGCCCATAACTGGGTAGATGTCTCACCAGGGGGAGGAGTGGAGCATTATCCAGCTGTTCCCACTAGGACAGCGGCGGTCACCATAGGTTGCCTGACAATGGATATGCTCTAAAAGCACCAGCATTACAATCTCCTTTACAGCTACCAACAACTATATAGTACAAGGGCCGATCTGATTGGATACAAGCGAATTGCATAGTTTAGGTTTGTCCTCATGTTGCACAGATTTGGTCACTCTAAAGTTGGTTGTACAATGGTGAGATCGGAAAGTGTGTGTGATTCCCCCTGGGAGGACAGAAGATTGTCAATAGCAAAGAGAGTTGCAGATGTTAAACATCTGTTAGTCACCTAAACATCTGGGTCAACAAATGTGCACTTGTTGGTGACCTGCGTAACAAACCGCGCCAAATTTACCAGCCTGGACAATTATACTTTCTTCAGATCGCTGCCCTGTTCGGTCATACCGCGACGGTTTCCATACATGTTTATATATTCCATCGACACATTGACTATGGCAACACACATGGGACAGTACTACACTTCATTATTACACTTTGCATATCGATCAATAAAACAATCATGGAAACAATTTCTCCGATACAAAAGCGGGTAGTTCTTCGATCGATCAGAAAAAGATATCAACATTCTTCCAACAGCTAATCGGCTTCACAAGTGGCAAGAGTGTAAACTGATCAGGAGCTCAATAAAGTGATTGAATTCGATTCTGATTGATAAGTTTGGATTAGATTGCTCAGTTGAGTCGCAGTGAATGACCATGGTGGTAGGTGTCTGGGCGCCATAACTACTGGTGATTGAAATTCTTAGTGACTTTTCCTGCATTAGTAATAAATGATTCTTCTATTATTTCAGGAAACCGGATATCCCCGTGCCTTATCTGTACTTTGATCTGGGAGTGGCCGTGCTGTGTGCCAGTTTCATGTCCTTTGGTGTAAAGCGCCGCTGGTTTGCCCTTGGTTCCGCCATGCAACTGGCTGTCAGTACCTACGCCGCCCACATTGGGGGTCATGTCCACTATGGAGACTGGCTGAAGGTGAGATATGCAACAGTGGAAATCCATGTCATCTAATGTAGAACTTGAAGTGGGACTCCAGACAACTTTTTGGAACATGTAGAACCTCTGTTAGGTTTTTATTACCATTTGTGCCCACTTAGGGAGATATCCCACCACTTACTTCCTGAGCTCTGTAACCACCTCACCTGTCTGAGCCCTACAGAGCTTAGGGACAAAGCGGTTACAGGGGTCGGGCAGGAAGAAGCGGGTTACAGGGGTCGGGCAGGAAGAAGCGGGTTACAGGGGTCGGGCAGGAAGAAGCGGGTTGCAGGGGTCGGGCAGGAAGCGGGTTGCAGGGGTCGGCAGGAAGCGGGTTGCATGGGCCAGGCAGGAAGAAACGGGTTACGTTTTGACTTTAGATATACTTTTCCTGCTCTAGTAATGTTCTTCTATTGGGGAGATTCTCCTCATTTGCTGTACTAGAGGCAGCACAGGAAGTAATGGGAAGTAGCTCCAAATAACGTAATACAAATCACCTGAGGCTAATGCTTTCCAAATGCTTGATTCACCTTGTGTGATTGAACCCGTCCACAGACATGTGGGGCAGTAACAGCCCTTCATTTATGAAACGATTTACTATGATCCACCTGGTTCTGAACTAAACGGTTTAAACTAGGGATGTCCCGATGCCACTTTTTCAGGCCCAAGTACAAGTACTTCCCCTCATGTACTTGCCGATACCAATTACCGATACTTTTTCTTAAAGGGACAGGTGACTTTAAATGATCCATGGTACAACTACATGTTCTGTACTATGGATCATGATTTAACCTATTCATGTTAGCAGCGGAGAATTGTAACTCTATTGCTGGAGTGTAGTGGAGGTATGTGCTGTATATATGTACTACATATACATTACACACGTCCAGTACACTATAGCAATAGATTTACAGCCAGCCCCGTCCCAGCTTCCCTCACTCACAGTTTCACGCCGATCCCTGTTGCCTCACGAGGTGCCTCTCGTAGTCGGCGCTGGGCAGAATCGCTGCATCGCGTCTCGGTGCTCAGCTTGTGGGAGGCGCTCACAATTCTGCCCTGCTAACATGAAT
>NW_017308806.1:9883-56645 GCF_000935625.1 Nanorana parkeri | reverse complement strand
ACGGGGTCATCTGGCAGTCTCCGGCCACCTAAATTAGGACGGAGACTGCCAGATGACCCCGCTTGGAGCTCTGCCCACCGGAGCAGCAGTGACGCGACGCTCGGCGAGGTAAGTAAGGAAAAAAACCAAAAAAAAAACAGCGCAAGCTTCGGCGCTAGGCATCGGTGCATTTTGACAAGTACAAGTACTTGTCAAAATGCCTTGTATCGGGCCTGATTCCGATGCTAGCATCGGTATCGGGACATCCCTAGTTTAAATCCATTTATTTCCAGTATTGTGCACCTAATTGTGAGACTGATAAACTGTTATTTTATTATTCATTCTGGCAGACCGGGGTAGGCAACCGTGGCACTGCAGCTGTGGGGAAACTGCAAGTCCCATCATGCCTCATAGAAGTCATGCCTGGGGCTGTCAGTCTTGCAATATTTTGTGGGACGTGTAGTTTCACAGCATCTGGGGTGCCGAGGTTGTCTACATATGTGTTAGACTGTCACTTTTGCCACCCACTGGCCCTCCTATACCGTGTTTACCTTTATATCCACCCCCTGCCACTCCTTCAGATGTTGTAGCCCCTGCAAAATATTTAGTGCTTCCAGGTATGAGGGAGCTTATTACCTACACCCATGATGCAGTGTTCGGATCTGAGCGGCTTCCAAAACACTGTTGCATGTTGGAGTGGAACACATGATCAACTCTGTGTAAGCCCTGACACCAGATTACACCGGGGTAGGACTACAGAGGAACAGAGTGGAAGGTGCGTTGGGAAGGGGGGGGTGGTGGTCGGCCTTTAAGGGATTCTGCCACTTTGCCCTGAATGCTGATCCTTTAGTCCCATCGGTATGTTAGTTTTTGCCTTTGGGTGACAGACTGTAGATCATACACATATATATGGGGCTGAATATGTATTGTTTGGGTATTCCATGCTAATGAGCTAGTATGCCCAAAAAACGAATTCTGTGTTTCAGGGTTGATTGGAACAGGGCTTGTTCCTTCATCGGTGCTTCCCATGTGTCTGGCACTATGGTGGGGTTACCGCTGTCTTGGCATGACTATGACAGGCAGCTCAACTGAGTAGCTGAACTTAGAGTTGTCAATGGCCTCTATTCAAAGAAACCTGCACTGAAAGAATGTGAATTGTCATTGCTGACCTCGCCTTCAGAATGTTAGTTGTCTGGCAGTCATGCTGATCCAATAGCTTTAATATCAAATAAGGGGCAGACCTGGGGGAAAACCTATGCAGGTCAGCACTTCTGATGTTATACTGACTTTGTAATCTGGATGCTTATTCTCGGTCAGGGACTGAGAGAGTACTACCGTCAGAGATAGCCAGGCAACTATCATTTTTTAGCAGGAGCTCAGTAATATCGTCTCATACGTTTTTCTCCGGTCAGGTTTCATGGAGTCTCTATATCCTCAGAGCTAGCTGCACCCTGTAGTGGATGCATCATAGGTATACTGATTGAGCTCTGGCCAGTTACAGGAGAAACAATCTCTGGGTGAACTTGATTGAAGAAAACAATGCAGGCTGGTTTGATTTGTAGATTTTAATCAATTATTATTAAAGATAAATATACTTTATACATTTTTCTTTCTAGCAAAAGTTTGTTTTTATTATCCCAATGCTGAAGAAGTGTATAGTGTGCTGGGGAGGTGCAGGGGGTATGACGGGCTAGTAAGTGGTGGGGAGTGCAATTGGTATGGCAGTGGCTAGTATGTGCAGGAGAGCAGTACAGAAGGTATGATGGTGGGCAGTATATACACAGGAGAGGAGTACAGAGGATATACCAATGGGCAGTGAGTGTGACAACTGGCAGTATATGCTGGAGAGGGTAGCAGAGGGTATTACAGAGGGTAGTGTGTGCAGAAGAGGGGTGGGGTGCAGAGGGTATGACAGCGGGCAGTATATGCTGGAGAGGGTAGCAGAGGGTATTACAGAGGGTAGTGTGTGCAGAAGAGGGGTGGGGTGCAGAGGGTATGACAGCGGGCAGTATATGCTGGAGAGGGTAGCAGAGGGTATTACAGAGGGTAGTGTGTGCAGAAGAGGGGTGGGGTGCAGAGGGTATGACAGCGGGCAGTATATGCTGGAGAGGGTAGCAGAGGGTATTACAGAGGGTAGTGTGTGCAGAAGAGGGGTGGGGTGCAGAGGGTATGACAGCGGGCAGTATATGCTGGAGAGGGTAGCAGAGGGTATTACAGAGGGTAGTGTGTGCAGAAGAGGGGTGGGGTGCAGAGGGTATGACAGCGGGCAGTATATGCTGGAGAGGGTAGCAGAGGGTATTACAGAGGGTAGTGTGTGCAGAAGAGGGGTGGGGTGCAGAGGGTATGACAGCGGGCAGTATATGCTGGAGAGGGTAGCAGAGGGTATTACAGAGGGTAGTGTGTGCAGAAGAGGGGTGGGGTGCAGAGGGTATGACAGCGGGCAGTATATGCTGGAGAGGGTAGCAGAGGGTATTACAGAGGGTAGTGTGTGCAGAAGAGGGGTGGGGTGCAGAGGGTATGACAGCGGGCAGTATATGCTGGAGAGGGTAGCAGAGGGTATTACAGAGGGTAGTGTGTGCAGAAGAGGGGTGGGGTGCAGAGGGTATGACAGCGGGCAGTATATGCTGGAGAGGGTAGCAGAGGGTATTACAGAGGGTAGTGTGTGCAGAAGAGGGGTGGGGTGCAGAGGGTATGACAGCGGGCAGTATATGCTGGAGAGGGTAGCAGAGGGTATTACAGAGGGTAGTGTGTGCAGAAGAGGGGTGGGGTGCAGAGGGTATGACAGCGGGCAGTATATGCTGGAGAGGGTAGCAGAGGGTATTACAGAGGGTAGTGTGTGCAGAAGAGGGGTGGGGTGCAGAGGGTATGACAGCGGGCAGTATATGCTGGAGAGGGTAGCAGAGGGTATTACAGAGGGTAGTGTGTGCAGAAGAGGGGTGGGGTGCAGAGGGTATGACAGCGGGCAGTATATGCTGGAGAGGGTAGCAGAGGGTATTACAGAGGGTAGTGTGTGCAGAAGAGGGGTGGGGTGCAGAGGGTATGACAGCGGGCAGTATATGCTGGAGAGGGTAGCAGAGGGTATTACAGAGGGTAGTGTGTGCAGAAGAGGGGTGGGGTGCAGAGGGTATGACAGCGGGCAGTATATGCTGGAGAGGGTAGCAGAGGGTATTACAGAGGGTAGTGTGTGCAGAAGAGGGGTGGGGTGCAGAGGGTATGACAGCGGGCAGTATATGCTGGAGAGGGTAGCAGAGGGTATTACAGAGGGTAGTGTGTGCAGAAGAGGGGTGGGGTGCAGAGGGTATGACAGCGGGCAGTATATGCTGGAGAGGGTATTATAGAGGGTTGTATGTGCAGAGGGTATGACGGGCAGTATATGTTGGAGAGGGTAGCAGAGGATATTATAGTGGGTAGTATGTGCAGAGGGTATGACAGCGGGCAGTATATGCTGGAGAGGGTATTATAGAGGGTTGTATGTGCAGAGGGTATGACGGGCAGTATATGTTGGAGAGGGTAGCAGAGGGTATTGCAGTGGGTAGTATGTGCAGAAGAGGAGTGGAGTGCAGAGGGTATGACAGCGGGCAGTATATGTTGGAGAGGGTAGCAGAGGGTATTATAGTGGGTAGTATGTGCAGAAGAGGAGTGGAGTGCAGAGGGTATGACAGCGGGCAGTATATGCTGGAAAGGAATGTGCAGAGTATTACAGCAAAGCGTATATCCTGGAGAGGGGAGGAGAGGGTATGACAGCGGGCAGTATATGCTGGAAAGGAATGTGCAGAGTATTACAGCAAAGCGTATATCCTGGAGAGGGGAGGAGAGGGTATGACCGCATCCATTGGTGAGGGGTTTAGAATCTCCCCAGGAAGGGCACAAACAGCAATAGAAATGTGATGGGTTTGAACACTTGGCCCTGTTTTGCTAGAGATAAGCTATCGAGCTGGAATGTATTGATGTGTCTTATTGGATATGTCCTAATGATTGGGCTCTTGAAGGTCAGATATAACTGTTTCTACCCCTCCTTGTTACTCAGGTACGAATGTACTCTCGAATCATTGCTGTCATTGGAGGCTTCCTCATCCTGGGCAGCGGAGCCGGAGAAATGTACAGACAGAAGCCTCGTAGCCGATCGATGCAGTCCACAGGACAGGTCTTCCTGGGCATCTACCTCATCTGTCTGGTATGTAGGCCCGCTCATGAGATTTACTATGTACGTCTGTGTGGGGCAAGGTGGATGAATAATCTTATAACTGGAGAGCGTAGGTTCCCACATGGGCTGTCCCCTTCAGCATCCCACAATGCAATGCTCCATGCCTTGATCTCTATAGCTATCCATAGGACCACACACATTGCCATGGGAAGAGGGAGGAGTTGCCTGTGCCTGAGATCTCTAAAATCCAATGGTTGGATGTGCATTTAGGGGGGTTGCAGGGGGAGCCTTGGGGATTGTTGGATAAAAGGCCAAGGTATGGACTATAGCAAATGTATCATCGGGAAAATGGCGGAACGCCTGGTGGTAAGTGAAGGATAGATTCCATTTTCTTTAAAATAATGATCCCTCTTGTCTCCACCAGGCATACACTCTACAGCACAGTAAGGAGGATCGCCAGTCCTACCTGGACTTCCTCCCAGGAGGGGAACCGGCCCTGCAGATCCTTTTTGTCCTGTATGGAGTGTTGGCGCTGTCCTTCCTGTCCGGCTACTACGTGAGGCTCTCTGCTCAGGTACTGGCTGTCCTGCTCCCCTTCTCTCTGCTCCTCGTAGACGGAAACCTTGGCTTCTGGCACACGGACCGCCGGGTGGAGTTCTGGAACCAGATGCGAATGATCGGACAGAACGTTGGCATTTTTGGAGCTGCGGTCATATTGGCCACAGATGGCTGAGAACAATCTGGTATTCATATTTCAGAAGCGAGCCAATGGCGCACACGATCTTTAAACCGTCCTCAGGGTTTCACGGGACCATTGTTAAACGTTGACCCCTATGGAACAGCTCCCATAACCCATTACTCATGTCACCCAGAATCCTCTGCTCTGTGTTCTGATGACATGAGGGATACACTATTTTATTTACATTCCATATTACTGCCATGCTGAGTCTACAAGACGTTTTATATTTATCCTGAGTGGAATCTCTGCTTGAGAACCACAGATTGATGGCCAGTGCCCTGTTGGGGGTCCGCATGTACAGGATATCCCGCATGCACCTCTTAGGGGGCACTGCATTCTCTGAAGATTGGACAATTGTGACAGATACAGATTACACAAAGGTGCATCCTTGAGCAGCCCTGTACATACACGATAACGCATGTTCATTATAGAAGCAAACAAACATTCTCCTGCATGCACCAAGCCTGTTGGAGCACTGGGCATCAAGCTACTTCTGTTCCATGGTGTATGGGATTCTTCTGGATAGATCTGCCTGTGAATAGATTGATGCCCCAACTTCATTAAAGCCCAACTCCAGCTAATATCTTTTTTTTAATGAGTGATGAAGGATTCTTGCTCTCACTGGGCATGTTTCTTCTCATTTCCTGTGTGTTTGCTGGGTGCCAGACAGAACAGGAAGAGAGAGGATATCCTCCCAGTGAGGACATAATCTCTTGTACCATGGGAAAGGGTTAGAACCTGCATGGGCATAGTACAGTTTTTGTTAGACTCCATTGCCAGATGTTTAATTGTAACAAAAATCTACATATAAGATTATAAGTGCATTTAACATATTTTCTGCATGTTCGTTACCTGTAAAAGCCTCCTTTTGCATAGACCCCCAAAAACTCAGAGACTGCTTCTGGGTGCCGCCATCTTGGATGGCAGCCTCCGAAGACTCTGAGCTCTCACTCAAGGGATACTCCATTGCTTTTCCCCTTCCCAGCAGCTACATAAACGGTTATGTTGGGAGAGGGGCAGAGGAGCTAGGGCAGCACAGACATTAATAAGACACTCGTAGAAGAAGAGAGGGCTTTGATGTGACCTGTGCTAACGAATTGACTTACCTGGAGTAGTCCTTTTCTAGTTGTACGACACATTGCAAGTGAATAAAGGTCATTTAAGGAAAGGATAAATGCTGCATGTAAACATTTAAAGGCCAGCTTTGTGCTCACAGCACTTATTCTTTTCTTTCAATAAGAACTAGGACTGCGCCGATACTGAGTATTGGGGTGAGTACTCATACTAGCCCAAATGCTCCGATACCGAAAACTTCCAGTCAGAGGGAGAGTTCCCTCTGACAGGCAGTGCCACGTGGGAGCTTGGAGCTGGCTTCCCGGCTAATCGGAAAGCCGGGCGGTGGGTCAGGACTCTCCTCCTGGCTTCCTGATTGGCTAGGAAGCCGGCTTCACTTGTTTGCTAGGTAGCCTGGCTTCCTGACCAATTTAGGAAGCCAGGCGGCACGTCATGACTTGGCTTCCTGACTGGTTAGGAATCCGGCTTCACTTCTTGCTATGCGGCCTGGCTTCGGGACCAATCATGATGGAGCCGAGGAGCATAATGTATTGTAATGTAATACCACGTTATGGCCACTAGCTGGAGCGTAATGTAATACCACATTATGGCCACTAAACGGAACCGTGGAGCATAATGTACTGTAATGCATGTAATACCACATTATGGCCACTAGATGGCGCGTAATGTAATACCTCATTATGGACACTAGGTGGCGCTGAAGAGCATAATATAAATCCAACTTGCCTGTGCTTCTCAGCTCCATCTAGTGGTCATAATGTGGTATTATCTAGTGCTGTCTGGACAGGTGAAAATCAGTGTGTATTGCTCTTCTGCTGTCTGACCTCTTGGGGGCAGCAGAGCTCCTTCTCTAAGCATACCTGTGTTTTAGGTGATGTATTATGACCTGCAAATCTGTTCATTTCTATGGTGGAAACCGTTGATCCGGGTCTTGTATCCTGGCACCGTTATGTCCCAGCATGCTCTGGGTGAAAGAAACTAAAAAGGATAGAACCATATAAAAGGGAAGGTAAAATAGAAACGAATATTTATTAGCTTCATATGTGTTTATTTCCTGTTTATATTTATTCTAGTAAAGTTCCGTTGTATCTATACAAGGTGGAGCCACTATAATTGTATAGAGAACTACGCTCTGTATGAGCAAGACCCACCCAAGGTCAGAGGTTGTATCCTCCTGATTGCAGTGCCAGGGAGCAGAAGGATTCCCCAGGAGTTTTTCTCTTAGTAACAGTCTCTGTGGCACAGCTTTCGTGCTTCCTTTATAATTGGCTGTGTCGTGGAATCGGTTTTCAGGGGAAGATTTCAGCCAGATTAAAACAAGCTTCCAGTCAGGCCAGAGCAAATTGCAGATGATCAGAGGAGTTCTTTCAAAAGAGAAGATTTTGTTAAAGCAGAACTCTGGGGACATTTTGTATCAAAAGAGTGGGCCCCCCACCCCCTAACTGAAAGGGTTAAGTGCTCGGTTTGGTCTAGGAAGGACATAAACCGTTATTGTCACTTGATCCTGCAGCAATGGAATGTCCCTCGACGTCCTCACATCCTGTGTATTGGATATGATGACTCTGGGACTTTAGACCGCTGCAGCGGAGGAGAAGAGAGGCTCCAGGGACCGTTCCAAGAGCAAGCCGCCTCCAAGGATCAGGTGAGTAATGTTTTATTTTCCTAGACCAAAATAAGTGTTTAACCCTTGCAGTGCCGGGTTAGCGTTTTGGCTTCAGTTCTACTTTAAAAGTGGATGTAGTATATTTCTCAATCTGTTTGGCATCGCGCCTCACTGTATACAGTTTTTGAAGCATGTGGATCTGTTGGAATGTTTCTTACCGGGAGATCCTGCCAGTAACAGCACTTCCTGTTGCAGGATGACAACATTAAGCCTTTGCCATACAATTGGCAGCGGTGCCCTTTAGTTGGCCATTGGAGCTGCCTTTCAGATCTGTCAGCTCAACAGCCAGCACAGCATGTTGCTACTTATTACAAGGTGGCACCTTAGCGTTGGCAGCCTGCCACAGGAAGTGCCGTTACTGGCAGGATCTCCCGGTAAGGAAATAAACAAACAATATGCTGAAAAGAACTGTATACAGTGAGGACAATGCTGTTCATACTGAGATATAGATTTCGGGTCTACATACACATAAAGGTGATCTGACCTGCATAGGGCAAAGCCAAAGGTTCACTTTATTGCTGCAGCTTCTACTTCCCTGCGCTCCCTCTCTGTCGTGTTCCCTGCGCTCCCTCTCTGTCGCGTTCCCTGCGCTCCCTCTCTGTCGCGTTCCCTGCGCTCCCTCTCTGTCCCGTTCCCTGCGCTCCCTCTCTGTCCCGTTCCCTGCGCTCCCTCTCTGTCCCGTTCCCTGGGCTCCCTCTCTGTCCCGTTCCCTGCGCTCCCCCTCTGCGCCGTTCCCTGCTAGACCGTAAGTCCAATGTGGAGCCTAGTCAGAGCTGACACGGGGCTCACTCTCTTTCTGTACCTGGTGTCATGTACTAGTGCTGGCAGGAAGGGGTGTAAGTCACATTAGAGCACAGTACTTCCCTTCTGTATGTTGGTCCTACTGCCTGAGGCCAGCCCTGTGCTTTCTATCCTCCGTACAGTCCGCTGCAGACAAAGTCTGACTTAGAGGGATTAATAGCCAGACTGTCTCTTCAGCTTGTGGCCCATTCTGATGTGAGTTATGGCATGCAGGACATGGCAAACATTGCCCGCACCCCAGGCACACATTATACACTGGCCACAAGCATTGGGTACTAGTTTGGTGTTGGTGGCACATTTATTTTGAGATGCAGTTATCCTTTCAGCAAGCTTAGGGAGCCTGTTGTATATACCTCTGCCTGCTGAGGATTCCTACATGCCGGATGCATGAATGCCGCTCTCTCCAGACTCGGCTTTTACAGTCTAAGGTTGTAAAATACCCAAATGTATTGAACCTGATAGAGGGGGGTCCTTAAAGGGGATGTCCAGTCAGATCGCTGCTGACTGGAGCGCATTCTAATTGCAAGCTGCAGCCGTTCAGGAGAAATCTTCCTCGGAGTTCAATGGATGCTGTGCTGTCCAGGAGGAGTATGATGGGCCTCATGTCCTGCCAAAGACTAAAGCTGGCCATACACTCTGTTTTCTTCTGTTCAGCCCCATGACTATGGATTTCCCTCCCCCATGCTAAACAGCACAAATGGGGGAATCCACCCCGCCCATCAGTTGTATTCTGACAGAGGCGGGTGTGCAGCTGTCACAATACCTGAACAGTGACTGCAGCTGATTGGATGAGAATTGAAAACAGAGGGGTGCTGACGGGGCCACACACGGACTAGGGACAAGACTTGGTGCTTATTGGCCATCAAGCAATCTAAATAGGCCCTTACTAATGTGAAACTAGGGTGAGAGGGGTGCACAGTGGAGGACTTCCTGGGTACATTGTGATATCTGGGGGGAGATTTCAGACTGTACAATTGCTGACCGGTTTCCTTTCAGTGCAGCTTTGAGAAATGTGTTGTATTGTGTAGATCAGGGATAGGCAACCTCGGCGCCCCAGCTTGTTGTGCAACTACAAATCCCATTAGGTATTGCAAGATTGACGGCCACGGGCATAATGGGATCTGTAGTTTCCCCACAGGTGGAGTGCGAGGTTGCCCACCCCCTAATCTTGTCTTCTGGTCGTATTTGTTGTTCTCTCTGACATGATCACGAAGGGCTGGGATTCACCGCTGGGAAGAAAGACACTATTTTTGTTTTGTCATTTTGAATATATTTATTTTCAGGTTTATGAGACAAACATTTTGTTTTCTTGAAAGTTTCAATAAAAATAAAATCCACCAGAAAACCCCAAACGTCTGACAATCTTCTGTCTGATACGTGAGTAATGCCTCTGAATATATGATACAAGCGGCCTTGAAATGTATTGATATTGGAGCTCCAACTGCCTTTTATATTGTAGAGCAGAGTTAACCTCGGCCCCCCCGGCTGTTGTTGAACTACAAGTCCCATGAGGCATTGCAAGGCTCGGCAATTCATGGTAGGGCTTCAAAGGCTTCTGTTGCAGCCTGGAGTGCATGGGACCTGGAAGCAGTCTGGTGGTGGGTGGTGCTCTGTCTTAAAGAAGAACTCCAGGTAAGCGTTTTCTAAACCTTTGCAGTAGTGATACCCTCCTCACTGCAAGGGTTAAAGGAGAACTATGAGGTGAGGGATTTCCACACACCCCCATAGTTAGAGGCGACGTGTGACATTGAAACTGTCACATAGATCGGGAAGTGAGCGAACACATACCGTCACTTGCTCACTTCCCGGTCATATCCCTGCAGAGAGCTGTGACAGTCACCGCTCCCCACAGGGATTCCCCTCTTCCGGCGCTGATTGGAGGGATTGACGGGGAGGGGACGGGCACAGCTGGCTCTCTAGATAGGCAGAGGCTGCTGTCAATCAGTCAGCTGGGTGTATCGCAAGAGCATTGACGGGATCTGTCCCGGCTGTGGCGGTCTCAGTATATACTGAGCTTTGGGTCACGGCAGGGCGCTAGTATATGTCCTCCTGTGACCCTAAAGAGAACTATGGGGGAAAACACTTACCTCATAGTTCTCTGTTAAGTGCTCCTTTTGTCTTTTGGCAGGCTGTGAACAGTGCTCCCTCCAGCCTGTCGCCTCCTCAGCTGCAGCGGTGCTATGTCCCTCGGTGTTCTATACACTGTGTATAGAGCGTGATGACTCGCAGGACAGTAGACCGCTTCAGGAGAAGAGAGGCTCCAGGGACTGGTCTAAGCCGACCTGCTCGGAGGTTCAGGTGAGTGTAACTTTTTATTTTTGACCCTAGACAAAAACCAGCACCTCACCCTTGCCGTACAGGGGTAGCCCCACTGCAAGCATTCATACAATTTTTATCTAGAGTTCTTTAATGCGTCATGTTTTTTATTTTTTAGCTTGTTCTGCGGTCACGGTACATGTAGAGTAAAGCATACGGCACTTTGTGTGTACAGCTGTAAAAGCTGCCTATGTCATCACACACAGAGCAGCACTCTGACACTCCTCGTGCACAGTGCTCCAATCAGTGTTTATTGGCGTACCGTACCGGGGGGCGAATCAAACTGCTCCAGGCTTTAATGGCGGTTGGCACTGAGTCTAGTCTTGGACAGAGCAAGGAATGGTTAGTACTAGGGATGCACCAATACCGACATGTTTTATGAAATGAGTTCACCTGGACCGCTTCATTGTCACACTTGGAAGGGGGATGTGAGCTCTTGTCTGAATGAGAAAAAATGAAACGTTTATGATCATCTTCATACTTTTCTCAGGAACTTGGGACCACAGAGTGATACTGTGTGCATCTGTCCACTCTATGAGGATTTCATATACTGGTATTAAGGGAATGGTTGCCTATAGTATGTCAGCTACCTCCTCTGTTTTATAACGTGTGAACCCTCTCTCAGGATATAATGACCCTGTATATAGTATATGAATGGCTGTCCCCATTTATATTGGCAGGAACAAAGCTGGGACAACATTCGCTGTTTATAGGAACCTGTCAGGATGTATGGATGCCATCGCTGCCGGCTTGTTTCTAAGGTACAAGTTTCTTCTTACTCAAGCTGACTGCATAATGTGCACATTTTGTCTGGTTCACGATTGGCCGGCCAAAATTTGTTCAGTGTGTGGCCCTGTTGGCACCCTTCAATCAGAAAATCGAAGGAGCCACATGGAAAATTTTCAGACCAACAGTGATGGCAGCCAGTCAGCTCCCGTCACTGTTCGGTTATCCTGACAGCGCCGTGTCTGAATACAAAGGACACAGAGGAAGACTCGTCTGTCCATGCTGGTTTAGTGCGGACAGAGGAATCTGTTATATTTTTTTGGGATCAGGCTGCAGGTGGAAGGAAGAAAAAAATAACTGTGTATGGGCCAGCTTTAGAAAATCTGCAGGTTGGGAATTCTGACTTTCCTTTCTGCATCCTTCTGTTCTCACAGGTTCTCTTTATACCGTATGGCAAGGCTCCTGTGAGGGCAGGGGAGAGGGGGGGGGTTTGTACACTTAACCTGGCCATACACTAATCAAACTGGCTGAAATCTGATCCCTGAGTGGCCCCTGCTGGCACTACCCTGCTGGACACAAGTTGATTCTTCAGTTTTGTGCAAAAAATGTCAGCTGACTGTAGCCGCAATGGTTCTAACTAGGGACTGAGCATTTGGGCGAGTACTTGTACCCGCCCAAATGCTCCGGATACCAGAACTTCCGGTACCAGGAAGCCAGGTGGCGAGTACTTACACGTCGCCCGGCTTCCTAATTGGCGAGGGACCATGGAGCCGACTTCCCGGCTCATCAGGAAGCCTGGTGGCGAGTCATTACACGCCGCACGGCTTCCTGGTGACGAGGGAGCATGGAGCCGACTTCCCGGCTCATCAGGAAGCCTGGTGGCGAGTCATTACACACCGCACGGCTTCCTGGTGACGAGGGAACATGGAGCCGACTTCCCGGCTCATCAGGAAGCCTGGTGGCGAGTCATTACACACCGCACGGCTTCCTGGTGACGAGGGAACATGGAGCCGACTTCCCGGCTCATCAGGAAGCCTGGTGGCGAGTCATTACACGCCGCAGGGCTTCCATAATGGGACTTTCACTATCGGCAAGTACCCCAAAAAAATATCGGTACTCGATACCAAAAAAACGGTATTGGTGCATCCCTAGTACTAACCATTCCTTGCTCTGTCCAAGACTAGACAATAAATGTTTTGGCTGTAGATAAAATTTGGTGTACCCCATATAAATGTTTCTAAAACAGAGGTAGGCAAACTCTGGCCCTGCAGCTGTGGTGAAACTACAAATCCCATTATGCATCTGCCTCTGTCTCCGAGTCTTGCAATGCCTCATGGGACTTGTAGTTACTCACCCCCGATATAAAACCTGAAACAAAACTCCAAACAGATTTTATGACAGAATCCAGCGTTTTATTTTGAATAGAACACAAGCAGTAATGTGAGAAGAATGTGACGGGTGTAGTAGTCTTGTGTACAGAAGGGTTACAACTGCTGCTTTATTTACCTTTCCTGTCTGACTCTTCGGCCTGGCTTGTGTTGGGTCTTTTCATTCCACTATCATTATGTCAGGAAAATTTTTTTTATTTTTATTAAAGCGCAAAGTCACCACAATAATTATTTTCTGCTGGAGCGCGTTGTGGTTGCGGTGTGACAGTTACTATCCTGGCTGTTACCTTAAGCTGGGTATACACTCTATGAATTTCGGCTGACATTCGATGCGTGGGTGCTGCTTTCAGCCAGTGAGCTGCCAGCTCTGCTCGGGTATTGTGAGAGCGGCCATTATCAGAATACAAAGGAAACAGCAGGAGCTTCCCCCAGCCACGCATGTAAGGTTGAATGAAGAAAATAGAAGTGTGTATACCTGAATTAATGTCCTCTCCAAGCTTCTGGAGCTGCAGCTCTAGGTCCCCGTTCACACCTAGGCATTTTGTCACTCAAAGCTAAGTGCATCACGAGCAGAAAAACGTCTGTCGCTGGAAATAGTACATGAGCTACCTTTTGGTCCCATAGACTTTAAGGGGAAACTTGACGCAACATAGGTGTGAACAGGGGCCATAGAAATGACGGCAGCAAGTTTCAGCTGGACTCCGGGCACCATCATTTACATACTTTAAAGTCTTGGCTCTCAACTGGTGGGTCGTGACCCCGTGTTCAGTGGGTCGCAGCATGCCTTCCACTTTTTTAGGTGAGAGGCTCCTCAGCCTCCCCCTAGCGCAGCACTGTCACTTCTCACACTGAGCAGCCATTCAAAATATGCTGCCCGGTGCAGAGTGTCAGCTTGAGTAGGGATGGGCTATGGCCACGAGGGAGCTCCATCCATACCCGTATTGCTTACAGCTCCCTCTTATGTCCTATAGAGGTGCCTGGACCGGAGTGGCATCACATTCTGCACCTCTACAGGGCACGCAAGGGAGCTGTACATGCAATACACATATGGATGGAGCTCTGCCACAGTTCCACAGATTGTTTCTGAGTGTTTCAGTGTTTTTGAGGACTCGTTCACACTAGTACAGTGTGTTAATCACACAGTCCCATGCGATTAATGCATTGTACCACATAATCACACCTACCGTGCATTCTGGTGTGGGAGGTGTGCTGGGTTGCCATTTTATTTGGTTCCCCCTAAACGCACCTCCCATCCACAGTTTGTACGCCCGCAATGGAACAAGCAGTACCCTAATTCCATTGCAATGCCACTTGATTATATATATATATATATATATATATATGTATGTATGTATGTATGTATATATATATATTCATTCTGCATTTAAATAGAACAGACGCAGGAGAAATTGATCTGCAAAGTATTTTTTCATTATAATGTACATATGTTTACAGTTTATTTGAATGTATTTGTTCCATATAGAACTCTTTCTCCAAACTCTCATTCCGATGCATTCAGAGTATCTAATCTGCTCCTGGATGCACGGATTTCTATTTATCTAAAAGAAAGGAAATGTTTACTGTGGATTATACTGTTTAAAATCCTTCCATGCATTTCTATGTGTGTCGCTATGGCCTATAACTATAATATAATGTCAGTGGCTGTGTAAATGAGGCTTGGGGCTTTTATGCACATGGGCGTATTTGCATAACGTGTAAATGACACTTGTGTTTGCTCGCCCAGGAGCCTCAGCTGCTGCGGGTTTTTTTTTTCTGCCTCTAGGAATATATGGACAGAAAACACTGGACCTGGGTGTATGCCCAGAAACACCGGTACTGGCATTTGCATGGGGGTGTGTTTCTGAATGCAAAACATCCATCTTAGGAAACTTACCACTGTGCATGTGTAAATGCTGGTACCAACATATAGGATTACATCCGGGTCCAGGGTTTTTGTTCCTATATTCTGGCAAGAAAGATGCAGCAGTTACAGCTCCTGGGTGAGCAAATATGAGTGTTTTATAGGCTATATGCAAAATATGTCTCATGCCGCCTGTATTTGCTTCTAAATATGCCCATGTGCATGAGCCCCTAGATAGATTAGATTAATATCTAGTTACCGCTGCGGTTTGTCTATTCAGATTTTCTTTTATCTGATTAGCTCTCACTGTACTTCTTCCCCAGCAGTGCTGGTGTTGTCTCACCCTCTGACTACACACAGCCATTCACTCCACGAAGCCTGTGGTGATGCTACAGTTATGTGAAGGGCCATAAGTACATGGGGCAGAGACATGACCCCAGTGCTGGTTGGAAGTACAGCAGGAACTGTAATATCCAGAATATTTAGAAGCTCAGTTCTAAAGCTCTAAGCATTATTGGCCTGAAATGATACAGAACACGGTGGTAACTAGCTACTAACCCTTCTATACGTATTCAGATGATGGTGCAGAGTCAGGTAAAGGCAAATGATGAGGCCGGGAGTTCATCGTTAAGGTGCAGAGTCAGGTAAAGGCAATGGAAACAAAGCAGCAGTTCTAAACCTTCCTTACACAATTCTAATTCATGACTGAATATTCAGACTTTTACTTACAAGTTTGGACTGCTTCTCCTTGACGTTCTTTGATTTCTGGTCAGGATTAGACCCATGTTCCAGTAGGGTCATCTGAAATTGTCATCTGCCTGCAATGTTTGGTAGGGCAATGGTGGCTTTGTAGAATAGAATATTGTCCAGCAGGGGGAGAAGGAAGTCAGGAGACGGAGCTTTTACAGAAGGAGTCGGGCAGACTCTTTGCATGGTTCACCAGTTCATATGAATCCCTGATATCAGCGAGGCCCAGCCAGAAGAATATCCACTGCTTGTTGGAGAAGCTTCCATCACTGTTCTTGAAGTACCTGTCGGAGGAAATGGCTGTGAGTAATAGGCTATTCTATATGAAGAGTTACCTTGCAGAAGATTAATCTGATTGGGGGAGCAGAGCCTGCGGCTTTGGAACTCAAAATTGCTGCCAAAATACACTTTTGGAGTCCTCAGATTACCAAATTGGTGAGTGGGGTTTAAATAGGCACCCCACATGTTTTAGGTCTTGGTTAAAAGTGGGTCTAGTTTGGTGATTTCTGCGACCTAGTAAATTGTACCTGTCAGAACCAAATGAAAGGTGACATCATTGGCTTGTGTTTAAAAGGCACAGCCTCAATTCCATCATCCTCATCCCAGCTTCAGAGGCTAGTGAGCTACCAATCTGGAAAAATGTGACCAGAAATACATTTTCCGGTAACTCGGTGCTGAAGCAAGGATAAGGATGATGCCTGTGGAGCCGGCCCCTGTAGCAGTTACAGCAAAGTAAGCAAAACCCTGGCCCAGTAAGGGAATATGGTGCAACATGAACTTCAGCCATAACTTTTTGTACATTTGGCTTGAGTATGGAAGTTTTAAAAACCCCATCCGGTTATTGGCTGTGACCCCTGTGCATAGATTTTCCATCATTACCTTATGAACAAAGGCAAAAGGTCCCCTATAAATACACAGATGGCAGTCTCACAGAAGCCGTATTGTAATTTCAATTCCTAAATGGAAAAGCCATACTCAAGAGTCCACCACATGTCTAGAAATATTCCTCTGTGTATTTTGGGGGCTCACACAAATACCCCTTTATCAGGGCTTACGAAGGACTGTAATGACTTGAAATTGGATAGTCTAGTGTGTGAGAATGCACAGAGCTCAGCAGCAGCCCAGTTGGCCTAATCTGGATTGCTGCTGAAGAACAAAAAAAAATGGAACCTTCTCTTTGGGTGATTTAGACTACCTGGCATGTAGACTACCTGTGTACATTCTCAGAGACAACCACTTGTTTCTCTATCAGAATGTACAGTGCGGAGGCAACCATTGCTGATCTCTCCTCCGGAGGTATTGAGTTGGCGAGGTGCCTCAGTGGCTTTTGTACTTTCTACCAACCTGGCATAAAACCTCAGAGTAGGTCTCTAGAGGTCTGACAAGCCCCCTGCAATCACAAATACTGTGACCCAATCGGCAAAGCTCACACTGCCTGAGCAATGTGGTTGGATGGAGCATTGGGAAACAGACTTGTGGAGCTGCTAAAGATAAACTGATGCTCTCATATAGAGAGCAACAGTCCTGATATATTCCATGCTGCTGGGGAAGATAACATTTACATGGGCTGGACCACTATGAAGGTATAACAGAATACTTGACTTTGTATGCAGCCTGACTGAAATATAAAACTGCAGCTGGGCTTTTAAAGCCATGGGTTATCAATAGCAGTCTCAGGACAGGTTCTCTTTAAAATACACTCACTGTTTTAAATCACTGGTTTCTTATTTCTCTCTGGGATGCCAGGAGATCGGGTTAGGCCAGGGGTAGGTAACATTGGCACTCCAGCTGTGCTAAAACTACAGTGGCTGTTTGGGTATTGCAATGCCCCAGCTGGAGGGCTGAGGTTGCCTAACTATTGGCCATGTCAGAAACTTGGAGCTGTCCTCTGTGCACTTCCTGTGTTATCATAAAGCACTCCCAGTTCTGATCTTAGACTATGATATATATTGTAGAGGTCTGAGAGTGGGATCGGTTCAGTTTAGCAGAAAACAACTGGGCATGGCTGGAAGCACTTAGTCCACCAAAATGCTGTGTGTTGTCAGGCCACAACAGGGCTTAAGACCTGAGTGCGTTTCTAGAAGATCCATCAAAATTTTCCTGTACCTGCAGGGACTATGAAGGGATAAAACTTTGGAATATGTGCATGAATTCCAGAGATGTACTGCATGGCTTTAACATCTTGCCACTGTAGTGCCAAAATCATAATGCCTGGAGGGTGACAGACTCCTCTAGAACTTTTGGGCAGACCAAGCCCTCAATCCGATAATTGTTATTGCAGAGGATGCTCAATTGGTTGCCTTGTGTGAAAAAATTATGCCACCTATGGCCACTGTGGACTGACATTTTCTACTCACCAGGAGTTGATGGGATTGGTAGCTCGTGATCTCCAGAAGAGGGTCTGCAGGTCTTGTCTGATGCACTCCCATAGCATCTGCCCAGAACCTTGGCCCTGCCGGCCAGAGCTGACCACAAACTTGTCCAGGTAAGGAGTCCCTCCCAGCACTGGCTCGGTGGTAATTATGGCAGCTGCATTGTACCTGGAGGAGGATTTAAAAAGAGACCTTTTATAATTGGAAGGAAGAGAGAAGAAGAGGTCACAGGTTCTTGTAGTTCTTAATGTAAAAACATTTATAGTTCTTCTCTGTGAAAGCACAAGTCATTTCTTCAGCTTCCATAACTGAATGGATCCTAGAGAACAACTCCTTCAAGGTGGGAGTTCTTTCCCGATACCATAAAACCTTTTAGTGCATTCATATAAGGTTACTCTGTATCTTGTGAAGGACACCATGGAGGTAATTAACCAGTTACACTCCTCTCCCACATTCATTTTTATTGACTCCTACTGGATCTTCTCATAAAATTGGAATACTAATGCAACAACGATCAATATGTAAAATCCCAATATTCCTAATAGGCTGTTCACACCTGAAACAATTCTGCTTCTGTACTCCAAGTTGCACATACGAATGCCTCTAACGTGCCCGGCTCCCGCTTGGGTATGAATGGGGCCTTAAGGATTGCTTGCATTCTCTGCTACTCAGAGCACAAGTGTCAGTCTATTTGGCAGCCCTGAAGTCATCCTACCTGCTGCCAACAGACATTTTTCTAGGCAGCTGAGAGCAAAACAAAACCTATAGGGCCAGTTCACACCAAAAATCAGATGGAAATCGCAAGTCAACGGAGGGTCTATTGACTTGCAATTATACCTTCTGATTGCTTTCCGATCTGTTTTTCAAATGTATACGCATCGAAAAAAGAATGGGTGGGAATGGGGCTAGTTCACACCGGATACGTCTAGCAGCGAGATGGGACCGATGATCAAGTGAGTATATTCTATTTGCTCCCCTAGCCCAAAACAAACACATAACCCTTGCAGTGCAGGGATAGTCCCACTGCAAGAATTAGTTTTTTAAATTAATCTAAACACAAGCCTCAGTTTGTAGACACGGCCACTGGTGTGCAGCCAGAGGCATGGTGCTCATGCACTGATCCTGGCAAGTCATACCGTTTCCTCTTTTTGGAGCTTTAAGGAAATGTCACGTGACATTTCGTTCAGTTCTAACAGCCACACGGTGGTGCAATGTGGTTGTACTGCATGGCGTACTTTTTTTTCAGTGCACCCCCATCACTGAACTGGGCTGATTGTAAAGAAAGCCGTTTGCCTTTTCATCGGGACTGCGGTGGAAAAGACTTTCACTGCAACCCCAGCACAACTTGTGTGAATAAGCCCTAATGCAAATTTCTGCTTGAGCTTGGATATGTTGATGGAAATTCTGTCCTTTGCTTGAGTTAAGCCTGCAAGCAGAGTGTTTAGAGTGACAACAGCTGAGGGTGACTTTCACCACCATAGGTCTTGCTGTACACACTGATTTTATACAAAATGAAGTCTGCATGTACAAGGACTATCTATGCCAGCATGCACTTACTCTTCAGACAAGTAGACAGAGTGCAGTTTCTTGGCCACAGTACTGATATAATTATCCCTCAGCTTCTTCTGGAAGGATCTGTTCAGCAGGGAGATCAGGCGCTCGGTATCGATATCTTCAAGGGATTCAAAACTCATCATTCGCTCTGCATTTTTGAAGAGTGTGCCAGACCCTGTGAAAAGCAAAAGAAGTCAACCCATGGAGCTTGTATATGAAACCAGGAGGCATTACTGTTCCCACAACCCAACCAAGCCAAAATTCAATCATTGATTACCGGGCTGGACTAAATGACCTGGAAGTTTATAATTTTTAGGGGACCCCTTCAGAAACCTAGAACTGTCATCCTCATCCCTTTCACCAAGCTCAGTAGTTGGGAGGTTACAGTGAAGTGTTTTACCCATGCTGGGATAGGCAACTGGTCCACTTAACGTTCTCCTTCCTTCCAGCACAGTTGTCCAAATATGTATATATGCTCACAGCAGCTTTTATAGACGGGCAGTGTTCTCTGAAGTGAGATTTCCTATGAAAAATGGCCAGGTATCAATCTCAATTCATGAAAAATAGGCCGCATTTATGTTAGAAGACAAGGGCAAATGCAAAACTAAAGAAAAAAGATCCACCATCCAACTGATCACTTTAACTCATCTTTATGAACAGGATAACAAGTGAGGGCAAATCCAAAACTGTACGAGTGTCACCTAAACAGGAGTAGAGGGGAATGGAGACATCTGGCGAGGTGAGTTGGGGGTTTACTCTAACATTAGAGTGACTTCCCCCCTCCTTCCTGTTGTGTCTCCAGGATGCTAAGTGAAGGAACATCTCCCCAATGGGACACAGACAAAACAAATCTTGGCAGGAGATTTAACGAATTCCCTACGCTATCCAAAACTTAAAAGGTTGCTTTATCCAAATGAGAAGTTGTAAACAGCAGTCTCTTTGCTCAGGAAAGGTTTGTTTCCCACCAAACCTTGCCAGTCATCTCACCTTTATTGCTGAAGAGCTCGCTCAGGAGGGTGCGGGCAGAGGTGATCACAGCAGAGCAAGAAGGGGGCAGGCGGTTCAGGAGGTCCACAATGACAGTCACTTGTTGGCGCTGCCTCTCACTCATCCACACCGCATTCCTCATCAGTTCCAGGTCTGCTGGGAGATTGACGTGTCCCACTACCTGCATGTACAAGGCTTTAGAATTATATGGGTTATGGGAAAGTCTTTCAATTAAAACAAGGATGACATTTAAAGCAACTTACATTCTCACTCAGGTCCTTCAGTCCTCCAGCTGTATTGAGGAAGATGATTTTAAGAGGGTTCAGTGCCCGGGAGATACTGCTGGTCACGTCTATAGAGTCCAGTAGTACTGACCGTCCAGATGGTGTCTCACCGATGGGACATATGATGGGAATGTTAGCAGAGTTGAGGCACCAAGTAAGAAGCTCAGTGTCCACCGATAAAACTGATCCATAACTACTGTGAAAAGGGCAAAAATATACAGTATCTAATCATGGACTCAACACAGACACCAGACCTGGTCATATTGGTCCTCTACTACGGATTTTTATAGGTCAGCTGCAACAGGGAAACAATTCCTTTCAAATACTCGAAGGCAATCAGATACTCAACACTTCTTTCATTTATGGTATCCAGACAATGCAGCTGGCATGATCACCAGGCCTGGACTCAGAGCTGCCAATCCAAACTAAGAATGTCCACAATGGCAGTATAACCAGTTGTGCTCAGTGAATCTTTATCAGTATCCATGTATTAATCATATATTATGTTTAACATGTTACTACTATGCCCATTCAATGCAGGGCATGGGCAGGTTTTCATCACATTGTAGAGTGCTTAACCACTTAGGGCAAAGCAACAGGTTTATACTTCCTATCAGCATATAGTTACCTTCCCTTGGCCCCTCTCACTGTTCTGTTATCCAGCCTGGCTTTACATTGGAGCCCATTTCTTTGCCCTGCATGGGTTTGCTTTAGGTTAAGTGTTAGAGTAATGTTCTGCTCACAGAATGCTATGATAGAACAGAATTGAAGACTCACTAGCTGTGACCCTCGGTAGAAGCTGTACATCAGAGTTAGAACTTCAGAGTCAGTACTAAACCAGTGTTACAGAAGGCACTAGAACATACCAGTCATCCTGTTCACGAGCTGCCAGCACAGATCCTCCATTGAAGAAGGGTAAAGCTGTACCCGAGTTGGCATGAACAGCATCCACTAGAGTTTGGCAGTTGTGCACCAAAAGGGACTTTGCATCATGGGCTGAAGGACGGGAACAGTATGTGCTGGGCAGACCCATCACTACCAGTGGCTTCATGTCCATTCGCTGCAGGAAGGCAAGTGCAAAGGCCACACTGTTCAGGGTTCTCTTGCAGCTGAAAACATTCTCATCCACCTGCAAAAAAGACAAGGTGGAAATAAATGGCCAGTTCATGTTAGGACTGTACACGGAAACACTCAGCATCAAATCCTGCACACATGGAGCATGAGCGCTTATAGCTGATCAATTTAACGTTCAGTATGAGCACCTCCAACTGATCAGTATAATGTTCAGTAGAAGAACCTCCAACTGATCAGTATAACGTTCAGTAGAAGAACCTCCAACTGATCAGTATAACGTTCAGTAGAAGAACCTCCAACTGATCAGTATAACGTTCAGTATGAGCCCCTCCAACTGATCAGTATAACGTTCAGTAGAAGAACCTACAAATGATCAATATAACGATCAGTAGAAGAACCTCCAACTGATCAGTATAACGTTCAGTAGAAGAACCTCCAGCTGATCAGTATAACGTTCAGTAGAAGAACCTACAACTGATCAGTGTAACATTCAGTAGAAGAACCTCCAACTGATCAGTATAACGTTCAGTAGAAGAACCTCCAGCTGATCAGTATAACGTTCAGTAGAAGAACCTCCAACTGATCAGTATAACATTCAGTAGAAGAACCTCCAACTGATCAGTATAACATTCAGTAGAAGAACCTCCAACTGATCAGTATAACGTTCACTATGAGCACCTCCAACTGATCAGTATAATGTTCAGTAGAAGAACCTCAAACTGATCAGTATAACGTTCACCATGAGCCCCTCCAACTGATCAGTATAACGTTCAGTAGAAGAACCGCCAACTGATCAGTATAACATTCAGTAGAAGAACCTCCAACTGATCAGTATAACGTTCACCATGAGCCCCTCCAACTGATCAGTATAATGTTCAGTAGAAGAACCTACAGCCGATCAGTAAAACGTTCAGTAGAAGAACCTCCAACTGATCAGTTAACGTTCAGTATGAGCCCCTCCAACTGATCAGTATAACGTTCAGTAGAAGAACCTACAACTGATCAATATAACGATCAGTAGAAGAACCTCCAACTGATCAGTATAACGTTCAGTAGAAGAACCTACAACTGATCAATATAACGATCAGTAGAAGAACCTCCAACTGATCAGTATAACGTTCAGTAGAAGAACCTCCAGCTGATCAGTATAACGTTCAGTAGAAGAACCTACAACTGATCAGTATAACTAACGTTCAGTAGAAGAACATACAACTGATCAGTATAACGTTCAGTAGAAGAACCTACAACTGATCAGTATAACGTTCAGTAGAAGAACCTACAGCCAATCAGTATAACGTTCAGTAGAAGAACCTACAACTGATCAATATAACGTTGAGCAGTACAATTTTCAGTATAACAACTTATAGTCAATCTGTATAATGTTGAGTATGAACACTTTAAAGCCAAATTTTAAAACCATCCTAGAAGTCCATGAAATCAGTAAGAACATACAAGCGGCAATCTAGGATATAGTTCATTGTCCAATGTGTAGGCTTATTTGCTTAGTACATTCATTTGCTTAGCTGATGCAGCAGTCTGGCATTTGGATTTCCAGGTATAATGGAATTTTCTCTCTGATGAAACTGTGGTCTGTACTGCTATAGTACAAGGACATATTTCACTGCATATGCTCTCCTCATGCACAAGCAGGCAAAACTGCTGAGTCTAAGCAATGTTTGACATGCCTGGAGTTTCAAAGCAGCCACAGAGTCTACTTGAGCTGGAAACAGAAATTCAACACCCCTTGGGCCAGTTTCTTCAATGAACAGGAATGCTCCAACAGGACAAGCACTCCTGTTTAGCCCAATGGGGGCCACTCAGCGTCAGTGAGTCTTAGTTTAAAGTGTATGTGAGGGTGACAACGGTTCCACCAGATCCCTGTTGCAGATTTTTCCTCACTTGCAATCCCATTGACAATGGTTTTAGCCGATGTGAAATATATATAATGAAGCCTGGATTGCAGTAGAAACTCATCAGTTCTATCCCTCCCCCACTGTACCCCATAAGTTTTAGCTGGGCTTACAATTTCATTGATAGCATCTGTTAGGCACCCTGTGGACATCCTTTACACTTCTCATATTCCTAACCATTACTCACATGGATATATGCAAAGCACTAGCTTTATCTGCCAGGAATCCTTTTAATTTCCACTTGCACATTGTATATGAAGACTGTTGTGAAAGTTCAGTGACATGACTGGGCATTCAGATATAGAGTCGTACTCCAGTATGGGAGAGGTTAAAGACCCAAAGGACAAGGACGCGAATCTATAGAAGGGGGAGAGCTCTTACACTCTTTTCTGCTGTTAAAGGAGTAAGTCTCTAGACTACGACTGTATTTCTGTTTAATTTTATCTCTCAGATCTTCTCTTAAAATCTGAACTTAAAACTACCTAAAGATACCAGATGTTAGTTTGTGGAGTCACAAGTTGACAAAATCTTTTTGCAAACATACACGTTCTAATTGGGGAAACCCAAATGTGCTCATCTATGGAGAAGGAAGCATTTAGCAGACACCCCGACACTGTTTTATTCATGGATAGGTTGGGCCCTACACGGTTTTATTTATGGACAGGTTGGGCCCGACACTGTTTTATTTATGGACAGGTTGGGCAAAACTGACTCTATGCCAGTAGGCTCTTGCTTGTAAAAGACCAGGCCGTGTTTGTCTACCCTTAATTGGCTTCTCTGAAAACAGTGAGCCTATTCCATAATATCCTAGGTTGCCCATTTTTTTTATAAACCTTCCTTGTAGGCAATATTTTGGTATCAAAAGATGTGCAGTAAAGTCCTGAGCTAATACAACCATTAATGTCACTCACCTCCACAACCGCAAAGACCTTCTGATACGTTGAGTGCATCTCCTGGAACTGTGCTAGCCAATGACGGGCTTCGCTAGGTGTGCCACCGCATTCTCTCAGAAAAGCGCGAATGTCTCTTCGCACCAGGGATCGGTCTACCATTGAGGAAATGCCACCTTGGTCCTTGATGCCCTCCTGTTGGCTGGGGGCATTTTTCAGTTCTTCCTGGGTGGGATCATTTCTGGTCTTTGTCCGCTGGTGGAGAACAGAGCCACTTCCACCTCCTAGGACACTAAGAAAGCGCGGATTACGGAAAGAGAGAGACGAGATCCCAGGTACAGTTTTCATGGAGAACCGGTACTGTGTCCTTCACGTTTTGTCACCCTGAGTTTGACTTTTCTATTGTCCCCAGTAATCCTTTCACCTCTTTCACCTTAGAAGCAGATAGTTTGGTTCCCTCTCTTAGGCTTAGTTTATATCACTAAGGCTGGTGACATTTCTAGGAGGCGTGGTTTGGCTGTGGGAAATGGAAAGGTTATGGAGCAGGTCAATGAGTCTTCTATGAAGGCCAACGGTTCACTGTTGTGTAACAAAGGAAGAGAAAAAGAACAAAAATTCTAAAACAGAAGCTTTGATGGGCTGAACAGATGAAGACAGCAGCAATAACACACTTGTCCTGGATAGAGGAGGCAAATCTGTTGAAGTCTGTTTGGCACATTGTTCTTTTTTTATAAAGAATGACGACAGTATGTAGTTTTGCACAGCCTGGTATTTACTAGTACAAACATATAGTACATTGCATCACCTGTGACTGAAATTGCTCAGGAGCCGCGAGCACACACACATTTTTTAAAGCTAAATCTCTAGTTTAAAGCAAACCTGTCAGTAAATCACATGAGCCATGCAAAAGAACAGGCAATGTCAGATGACTGCTAGTGCTTTCAGCATTCTACACGAGCACCCCAGGAGATTTTTATTAGTTTCAGCATTCTACACGAGCACCCCAGGAGATTGTTAGTAGTTCCAGCATTCTACATGAGCAGCACCCCAGGGGATTGTTAGTAGTTTCAGCATTCTACATGAGCACCCCAGGTGATAGTAGTTTCAGCATTCTACACGAGCACCCCAGGAGATTGTTAGTGGTTTCAGCATTCTACACGAGCACCCCAGGAGATTGTTAGTGGTTTCAGCATTCTACACGAGCACCCCAGGAGATTGTTAGTGGTTTCAGCATTCTACACGAGCACCCCAGGAGATTGTTAGTGGTTTCAGCATTCTACACGAGCACCCCAGGAGATTGTTAGTGGTTTCAGCATTCTACACGAGCACCCCAGGAGATTGTTAGTGGTTTCAGCATTCTACACGAGCACCCCAGGAGATTGTTAGTGGTTTCAGCATTCTACACGAGCACCCCAGGAGATTGTTAGTGGTTTCAGCATTCTACACGAGCACCCCAGGAGATTGTTAGTGGTTTCAGCATTCTACACGAGCACCCCAGGAGATTGTTAGTAGTTTCAGCATTTTACACGAGCACCCCAGGGGATTGTTAGTAGTTTCAGCATTTTACACGAGCACCCCAGGAGATTGTTATTAGTTTCAGCATTCTACATGAGCACCCCAGGAGATTGTTAGTAGTTTCAGCATTCTACATGAGCACCCCAGGAGTACCAACACAGAGAGAACTCTGTAATGCAAATACTGATTCTAGAAGGTGAATGCTTTGCCCTACCTCTTTGCTATTGGCTATTCAGTATGATGGATGACCTTACTGACCAATAATGAGGCATGGGAGAATGTTGGGGAAAGCATTGACTTCCTAGATAGTCAATATTGTCATAATAAAGTGGCCCTAGTTTTTGGGGTCCCTGAATAACTCTTTTAGACTGCAGATGCTGCTTGGTTCATATGACTGCCTTTAGATGGCAGATCCAACATGGTAACATTTGAGTGAGCACCGGGAGAAATATGAGGCTGCCACTTCTGAACTCCTTCTGGAAATGCTAGCTGATCAGCCAACATTGATAAACTCTAAGTCACTGACCTGGAACAAACATGCAGCACGTAAATGTGGATTAAAGTCAAAGCAATCCGATCTTCATGTTTATTCCAAGTTAGGAAAACACAAGAGTTTATAAATGCTTTCATATTAGATACACGCAAATTTCACCCAGGATTTACACATTTTCCAATGATTCCAATTAGAAAATGTGTGAAAGTTGAATGAATCATGTCTCTAAAAAAATGTCTCTTCTTACCTTCCTGCTAGCAAGTCTCTGAAGATTGTACACTGACCTGCTCAGTGTGCAATCTCGCCTTGCTTTGATGTCGAGATGAATTCATTTCCTTGTGCGGGAGTCAAGTCATTCTGGGCCAACCAAACAACGTGAATGAAGATACCAAACACAAAAGAAGCTCTAACTGAGAAGAAGCCCTTACACCCCTTGTGGATAAATCTTTTCTCCACCAGTTTTGATATGGAGTTTATAGTAAAAAGTTTATTGCATTGAACATCTTGTAAATCAAAATCATGTCCCCTCTTAATCTCCTCACTTCCAGCGTGAACATATTTAGATTTAGTAACCTTGTCTCATAGCTTTGGTCCTCCACCCCCTTAATTAGTTTAGTTGCCCTTACAATTTAGTGGAGCGGGGAAAGGTTAAAACCTCTGCCAATGTTTTTTTATTGTCTTTGTCCTTCTGTCCCATCTCCCTCCAGTCTATTCAAAAGTAATGTCAACTCCGAGTAATCCCCTGCAGAATAAGCACACACAGATCCATAAAAGGAGCTGCAAGGACCATTTACTAGTGACATTTTTTTTATCACCGGGATTTCTGAGTGTACGAGGCAGAAGGATGTTCCACCATCACCAGCAGCTGTGTTCCAGGATCAGCAGATTACAGACAAAAGAGAGTGGGGTGGACTGTTACAGTAACTATGTTTAAGTGCAGTCTTGTGGCTGAAATGCATCAAAGAAGGGAGGTCCCAGGTGGTCACTCTGTTCATGTTGTCCAAAGTTACCAGCATTTGGATTTTCTGTGGATAGTGGATGGTCTGTTCCTTTGGATATGTGCAGCCTGTGGGGCACAGGATCTTTCATCATGGGGGGGCACTGCTTGGGAGCATGGCACCCCATAGTTTTGCCAAAGTACAGCAATATCCGGTTGAAACTAGGGCTGCAACAACTAATCGACAATCAATTATAATCGATTATTAAAAAAGTTGTCAACTTTTTCAATAATCGATTAATCGGCTTCTGATCGGTTGGCCCTGTTCACGGCTCAACACACACTGCGCGCCACACCTCCCCACCTCACGCTCGCCGCTGCCAGACCTGCCCGCATCCACGCTCCAGCACCTCCTCCGCGCCTCACCGCCCGCCCAAATCCACGATCTAATACCGCCAGCTATAACGTACTATTGCTGGGATTTGTTGTACTCCTCTAGCTGGTGGTATTCTGCATTCATTGCTGTATAATTTTACACTTTTCATTTCACTATATTGTACACCACACTTTTTTTTTATTTTTTTACTTCCACTGCTCCAAGCTTGCTCCTGTGATGGACTACAATCTCAATACAAACTAGAAGTCCCATCACTGGAGCCATTTTTTAAAATGTATTTTATTTTTTTATCCGATTAATCGAACTTAATAATTGGCTAACTAATCGATTTTGAAAATAATCGTTAGCTGCAGCTCTAGTTGAAACAGTGAACTACTTAGCACATTGACTGTGTATATCTCACTATGTACATAATGTATATATCTCTCGGTTTAATATAAAAGACCTGTGAAAGAAAAAAAAAAGTATTTTGGCATCAATTACCCCCGCTATGTATATAAACAATATGTACATTTGCAAGTGTTGCACTCATATATTTGCCTTGTCACGGAAAATCACAGCAGAAAGTCCTAAAACAAGCATCTGTTTGAGCTTCACAGGAAAATAACCCTTTTTCCTTATCAGTATAAAACGGATAATGATTTACTGTCAACAGAGATAAATGGCTGCAAGGTTCCAGCAGGGGGAGGGAGGGGGCTTGGAGGCCAGCCTGATCCTGCTTGGCAGGTCCGGAGACTGAACCTTGGATCTCAAATGTGCTGCTGCAGGTTTCAATTAAAAGGTTTTATATAATTATGTGTGTGTGTGTGTGTGTGTATATATATATATATACACACGCACGCACGCTCAGGGCTCAAAATTTCAAGTCCTAAGCTACTAGCCAGGCCTGAAAAGTTACTCGCCACCAGTTGCCCCACCTAACCCCTACCCTGCCCCGGACTTAACTCCGCCAGGTCAGCGGTGTGACGCAGAGTATAAAGATCAGTAACAATGCACAGTGCAGAGGCCAGCAATGTGACGCGCAGTCCAGAGGTCAGTTCCCGGCCGCTGCAGCTTCAGAGAGTCAGAAGGAGAGAGAGGGAACGATAACGGGTGTAATCAGAGCCGCCTCTCTGAGTGGAGCTGAAGCTGAAGCGGCCGGGACGAAAGAGAGTGAGCGCAGAGAGCTAGCTCCGGCTCTGGATGGAACACTACCGCCGCGGCAAGCGTTCGCTCGCTTCTGTTCTCTCTTCTCCTTCTCGGGCTCGGCCTCTCTGTAGCTGCAGCAGGCGAGAAAGAGAAGAGAAAACAGAAGCGAGCGAGCGATCTCCGCGGCAGTAGTGTCCCATCCCTAGTCCCGCCGGCGAGGCAACATTGCTGACATTCCACTCGCCCCCCCCCGCAATTTTCACTCGCCAATTGCGAGGGGCGAGTGGAAATTTTTAGGCCTGCGCACGCTTATCAGCCGAGTAGGTCCCTCTTTTGCTGCCAAGCCCTGATATGGTGCTAGATACCACAGCATACCTTCAGAGGTCTAGTGGAGTCCAAGCAAAACAAATGACAAACGCACTCAACAATTTGTCACCAGTTATACAGTAAGGTGCACACGAAATGGGCTTTGAACAGTAAAACAGTAGAAAGGTATCATGGCACACTCACAAAGCAGCATGTAAAACAACTTGTCTCACCACTAAGGTTAATAACAGAGGTTTGGATACACGTCTTCTGTGGAAAATGTGCCTTGGCGCGGCTGTGCGGCTTTCACATTTTCTGCAGAAGACGTGTATCCAAACCTCTGTTATTAACCTCAGTGGTGAGACAAGTTGTTTTACATGATACCTTTCTACTGTTCTAGTGGAGTCCAAGCTGCCAATAGCAGATCCTGTAAGTTGTGATGTGGGGCCTTCATTGATTGCACTTGTTTTTCCAGCACATCCCACAGATGCTCGATTGAATATGATCTGGAGAATTTGGAGGCCAAGTCAGCACCTAAAACTCGTGTTGTTCAAATCATTCTTGAACCATTTTTTTTTAGTGTGCTAGGGCACATTATCCTGCTGAAAGAGGTCACTGCCATCAGGGAATTACATTTTAGGACCCAAGGTTTCCTAGCACAACTTTGCCGAAACCATCACACTGTCTCCACCAGCTTGCCTTCTTCCCATAGTACATCCTGGTGCAATCTCTTCCCCAGGTAAGTAACACACACGCACCCGGCCATCCACATGATGTAAAAGAAAAAATGTGATTCATCAGACCAGGCCACCTTCCTTCATTGCTCCGTGGTCAATTTCTGATGCTCATGTGCCCATTGTAGGTGCTTTTGGCAGTGGACACGGGTCGGCTTGGTCACCCTGACCAGTCTGCGGCTGCACAGACTCAACACATACAAAAAACAAACTGTGCTGCACTGTGTGTTCAGACACCTTTCTATCAGAACCAGCAGGAACTTCTTTAGTGATTTAGGCTACAGTAGCTCTTCCATTGGATCTGACTACACGGGCCAGTCTTCCCTCCCTACATGCATCAATGATCCTTGGCCACCCATGACCTTGTCGCCAATTGACTGGTTTTCCTTCCTTGGACCACTTTTGGTAGGTTCTGACCACTTCAGGCCAGGAACATCCCACAAGAGCTGCAGTTTTGGAGTTGCTCTGACCCAGTGGTTTAGCAATCACAATTTGGCCTTTGTCAAAGCGAATCAAATCCTTAAGCTTGCCCATTTTTTCTGTTTCCAACACATCAACTTCAGGGACAAAATACATCCCACTCACTTCCAGATGCCATTGTAAACGGCAATCCCTATGATCAGGAAACATGATGTGGTTGCCTCAGACAGCATCTCATTGGGTCACGTGGAGAGCCAGAGCTCTTAGCAACCTGGTATGTTCTGGCCAGCGCTGCCAGGAGCATGCCTGGTTTCGAGGAGCAGAGTGGGACGCTCTGGAATCCCGTCTAGCTCCTGAAAACCAGTGACGTCTGAGCTGGACAAAATGCAGGAAAAAGGTACCGTGCAGCGCCGATCCCCCCCTGGGCCATGCACCAGTGACACCCCAGCAACCCCACTGGACCATGTAGTGCCAGCATCCATCACCCCCCCAGCTCAGGAGGCAGGTAAGGGTACTACTACTATTTGGAAAGGGAGTACCCTGGCTGAATTTACTCCATAGGAGGATTCACCTGACAGATCTGAAATAGTTCCTGCGTTGTTGTGCCTGCGCACAGAAAGACACCATTAGAAGAGGCACTAGCGGGCAGTGCACTGGATCTCTACTACACTGATTTCAATGATTTGAGGGAATATTTTTTCCTTGGGGCCACTCTCCCACTGATACCTGTTTCCTGGGGTTCAGTATCCCACTAACCCTAATGGTTTGGGGATCTATTTTTCCCCGGTGGCCACTATTACCAATGATTTGGGAAGGGAGGCGTCCTCTCCTAATGGGCACTGTTCTACTGACACCAATGAATAAAGGGGCTACACTCCCCTGGGGGGCACAGTCCCACTAAAACCAATGATTTGTGGGCTATTCTTCCTTGGTGGCTACTGTGCCACTGACACCAATGAATTAAGAGGCTATTCTCCACTGGGGGACACAATCCCACTGACACATTATTTGTGGGCTATTTTATCCTGGTGGCCACTTTCTTATTGACACTAATGAATCAAGGATCTATTCTTCCCTGGGGGCACTATCCCACTGACACCAATGAATTGGGAGGCTATTCTTTCTTGGGGGCCAAGATCCCACTGACGCCAATGATTATGGGGGCTATTCTCCACCAGGGGCCACTATTCCCCTGACACCAATTAATTAAAGGGCTATTCTCCACTGGGGGACACAATCCCACTGGTAACAATGATTTGTGGGTTATTTTATCCTGGTGGCCACTAGATTACTGACACCATTGATTTGAGGATCTATTCTTTCTTGGGGGCCACATCCCACTGACACAAATGGTTATGGGGCTATTCTCCCCAGGGGCCACTATACCACTGACACCAATCAACTGAGGGGCTATGCTCCCCTGGAAGACACAATCCTGCTGATACCAATGACTCGGGGTCTTCCTATACATGCCAAAGACTCCCTTTTATGTTATCTGGCCCCTTTTGCATGAGCGGTCCGAATGGGTCTGTATGTTAGTTTTTCAGCCGAACCCGATCGGATGTCCAATGTAAGTCTATGGGCAGCCGCGGTTAGCACCGGCTCTGGTAAGGTCCGCAAAAATAAAACAGATCACAAATCCATTTCGATGGACCGGATTGTGCCAGACTGGGGGGTAATCTGGAGTAAACGGACAGATGTCCATTTACTTCTGATTCCCCATAGACACACATGGGGTCCAGCAGTTTCCGTATTTTGGAAAAACTGTACGGACACATATGTCAGATCAGAGACATCCGCTCTCTGTACTCCTGTGATCAGGAGAGGATCTGCTGACGCATCCTCTCCTAACACGCTCTTATGAAAGGGGCTTTAATGGTTTTATGTATCTACCTTCATCTTCATGTTTCCAGTACACTACTTGCAGGGTGCACCATGATCCAATTTTGTTACATGTGATCAGGCCCTTGACACACCTAGGCCTCTAAGCAAGAAATTAGTTAGTGCCCCATAGATTCAGTCCAGTAGTCAGGGTAGGGTTGCCACCTTTTCTTCTAGAGCTTCAAGATGGAAAGCAGTGAGCAGAGCGGAAAACGTCTGTTCTCCGCTCTGCTCTATGTAAACAGTGAGAGCTGCACTTGCATCCTTCCCATCTCAGCTGTCACAGGAGTTCCAGCACAGTGCTGTGCTAGAACTCCTGTATTGGAGGTGACAGGTTCAATAAAGAGAACCTGTCACCTCCAAATGCTATCACACAGGGGCTTGTTATTTCCTGTGTGATAGCAATAAAGTTAAGAGGGAAAAAAAGTGTTAAAAAAATAATGAAATAAATAAAAAGTTTAAAAAATAAGTAAGAAATAAGAAATACAATTAAGAAATGTGATTAAAAAGTAATAATTGAGCTGGTTGTGCGTTCAACTTCTCAGGTGACCACCTTTTCAGCTTTATTTAATAAAGTTGCAGAAACCAGCAACCAACTAGCTTTCAGGTAAGTTAACCTTTCATATTGGTTGCTATGGGTTATTGCAGTGTAGTTTTATTGCAGTCAAGATGGTGTCCTGTGGGTCAAGCCAATGGACTCTTGGAAGGAGAGTTTAACCAAATTAGACTATCCTTAAGGAGACCAAGGGGGAGACACTGATGGTAGTAATACCCAGAAATACTAATCATGTGGTATGTAATGATATCACAGCTCTGGTTTTAGGCGCCGCCCAGCATCTGTGGCAGTGGCGCTGTGTGTATGCTACTGACATAAAAAATACAATGGTTGTGAGTTCTAATCCATGTGCAACCACCTTTTCAGATTTATTGACTAAAATTGTATAAACTACAGAAACCAATAGCAACCAATTGGCTTTCCGACTAAGTAGCCTTCTATATGGATTGCCATGGGTTATTGCACTGTGGAAGCAGCAGTCAAGATGGTGTCCTGTGGTTCAAGGCAATGGACTCTTGAAAGTAGAGTTTAATCAGAAGGGAGAGCCTTTAGGAGGCCAAGTGGGACCCTAGTCTAGGTCTCATGGCAGCAATGTAACACAATGATTGACCGTTAAGCCACTAATTATATGGCAAGCATTGGTATCACAGCTCTGGTTTTAACCCCCACCTCTCTATCTGAGGTGGTGGTGTTGTGTATGTGCTGCTAACCTCAATGATAACATGATTGTGAGTTCAAATCCCCATACAACCATTGTTTCAGATTTATTTATTAAAGTTGTGGAAACCAATGGAACCCCATCGGCTTTAGACTAGGTAGCGTTTCATATTGATTGCTTTGGGTTATTGCACTGTGCAGGTAGAGGGCATCTTTTATTTCAAGGCAATGGACTCTTGAAAGTAGAGTTTAACCAGAAGGAATAGATTTTTGGAGGCTGTTTGACCATTAATCCACAATTCGTATGGTGTATAATGATATCACAGCTCTGGTTTGGGCCCCCCCCCCCATCTGGGGTAGTGGCGTTGTGTGTATGCTGCTGACCACAAAAATAAAATGGTTGTGAGTTCGAATCCCCCGGGGACCACATTTTCACATTTATTTATTAACGTTGTATAAACTTAAGAAACCAGTATCAACCAATTGGCTTTCAGACTAGGTAGCCTATCATATTGGTGGCTCTGGGTTATTGAACCTTGCAGGCAGTTGAGATGGTGTCCTTTGGTTTAAGGCAATGAACTCTTGAAAGTAACTGAGCTAAGTGGGAGGCTATCCTAGGTCTCATGGCAGCAATTAAATACACTGGGTGGCCATTAAACCACTAATTTTCTGGTAGGCAATGATATCAAAGCTCTGGTTTTGGCCCCGCCCACTAACTGAGCCAGTGGCGTTGGGTGTATGCTACTGACCATAAACATGAAATGGTTGTGAGTTTAAATCCCCAGGTGACCACCCTTTCAGATTTATTTATTAAAGTAGTATAAATTGCAGAAACCAGTAGCAACCAATTGGTTTTCAGACTACGTAGCCTTTCATATTGGTGGCTCTGGGTTATTGAACTTTGCAGGCGACTGAGATGGCTCCTTTGGTCCATGGCAATGGACTCTTGAAAGTAACTGTTTTTTTTTTTTTTTTTTCCAGGTGGGAGAATCAATCATATGGTATGTCATGATATAACAGCTCTGGTTTTGGCCCCGCCCACCATCTGAGGCAGTGGTCTTGTGTGTAGGATGGCGATCTCACTAATAGAATGGTTGTGAGTTCGAATTCTCAGATGGCCACCTATTCAGATTTATTTATGAAAGTTACATAAAGTGCAGAAACCGATAGCAACCAATCAGCTTTCCTACCGGGTATGGTTCTTATTGGTTGCAACGGGGTACTGCACTTTACAATTTGTATTACCTTACTTGATCACCTTACTTGATCACCTTAGTTGAATTTGAGTTGTATTACCACTGCTCACAGACTCAATCAATCAGGGCTGTGGCTCAGTCATATGAAGGGTGACGATTGTGGAATCTGAAGGCCGAGTGTTCGATTCCCAAGGTAGAGCAAAACTACCTAATGGCTGTTTGGGGTGAAACAGCAACAATGTGCTTGGTGGAATGTGAAGGGGTGTCCCTGGTCACAAAAACCTGGTGAGAGGTTAAGGTGTGGACCTGCTCCCCAAAGAACTATGAGGTGGTTGGCACCATGTGAATGAAGAGGCATCCACTGTTCACAAAAACCAGGTGAGAGGTTAAGGAGCGGACCTTCTCACCAAATAACTATGAGGTTGGCACCGTGTGAATGAACTCTCAGTGACATACACTCAAGCCATGAAGGGGCATCTCTTCTCACAAAAACCTGGTGAGGGGTTAAGGAGCAGACCTTCTCACCAAAGAACTATGAGGTTGGCACTATGTGAATGAACCCTCAGTCACATACACTCAAGCAATGAAGGGGCATCTCTTGTCACAAAAACCTGGTGAGGGGTTAAAGAAGGAGTGAGGTTGGCACCATGTGAATGAAACCTCAGTGAAGTTAACTCCAGCCATATGACCTGGGTGTCCAGGGAGACATGTGAATGAAATGCCATGGCAAGGGGATATAGGTGACCTGGCCAAGTGCCTCAAAGCACCAGTAATAATTGTTTTTGCATTAATTAAGTAAATGTTCAAGAAACCTTGCCCAGTTCTCTCTGTCCACTCCACTATACTCAGTGCACAACTTTCCTTGGACAGGATCATTCAGCTACTTCAACAAGGATAGTGATCCATACCACCACTTCAATTTTCACAAGGATGGTGACACGCACCACCACATGTTCAAGCTCTGAGCACTTCCACTGGCTCTTCAATGATTTTGCACCCATCAAACAACCCAGTGGTCTTGGTCCTGCTTCAAGTGACCAACTTTGCACTCACTGGTGGGAATCAAACCCACAACCCCCTGATTCAGACTCCAGGAGCCTTACACAGTGCACCACAGAACCAGAAGACAACAGAATGAGTTGCTCATGTTCCTATATCATGGAGATTGGCTCTCTGAGCCTATTGAACTCTAAAACAAACATGTAACCACAGAAGAGATTCAAACCGGGAAAGCCAAGGCCTGCAGCATTCTAAAGCAGCAATCAAACCACATGCACCACAAGGCCTGGACATGTGCAAACCTTCTCAGTAAACGTATATACTAAAGACAACTTTGGAGGTGGGACTATAAAAAGTGTACAGGGGCTCATTAATCACAGAATTTACCTCTCTACATGCAGATTTGAACACACCACCTAGAGCGTACAAGATGAGCACTCTACCCACTGAGCTACTTCAACAGCACGCAGAATGCAAATCACTGTGCACACTTCACTATTCTTCAGAAGTTCATCAATGGCCAGGTAGAAAGTATTTACATGGGTGTTGAAAGCAAAGAGAACCTCCCTTGATTTGGCCAACCAATATGCTGAGTTGCCATCACTTCCCTGGCAGAAAGCCATTGGCACAAGTGCCTAGCACAGGCCACTTAGCACAGAGCCATGGTGCAGCTGGGAAGGATTCCAACAAAATTGTCAGGATCCACCCCAGCTCCCTAAGTGACAGCTGGCTCCACCTCTAGAAGTCAGCTGTGCCCTTCTTTTCCCCAGTCTGTCCTTCCAATGAGCACTGTAAGTAGGAAGAGTGGGGAACAGGGAAATGGGTTGGCTGGGTTGACAATATGTGGTCCCTTCATCAGGCAAAGGAAAGGCACACTTTCCTTTGCCTGATGAAGGGACCATATACAGTTCATAAGCATTGCATCTATATGTGATACCATGTTTATCTGACCTTAATAAATTACGGGAAGATAAAGTGGACCCTGGTGTGCTGGTGGCTTATACTTCTACATGTGCTACCTCAGCACCCGCTAAAGCATTATGAATGGGATTCCGGTAAGGAGTGCGATGAGATAATTTCTGATTTAAAGTAAATTTAGTTTCTCAATTAAGACTAAACTTTTTAGTCCCCTCCTTCAATACCCCCTCCCCACCTCCATATTTACTGATTCAACAGCATATGATTACACAGTCACGCGGTGTTGCTCGGGTCACACAGAATGCTGTCCAAGTTGCGTCTAAACAAATAGATTTTGGCTGAATATCAGGTCATTGTAGAGGATGCAACAGGACATTGAAGGGGTTGGGAGATGATAAAACAGAACGTTATATTCCTGTTCCATTTCCCACTTCACAAAATACTAAAATTTAAAACTACACCGAAAAGCATTTGAAGGACTTCCCGTTATCCATAGTTACATAGTTACATAGTATTTGAGGTTGAATAAAGACATTAGTCCATCAAGTCCAGCTTGTTCCTAATCCAGCTTGATTAGGAACACTGGGCACAATCCCCTGTATACATAGCTTGAGATAGTCCATCAAGTCTACATATAGAGCGATACTTGTACTCATGTACTATCATATCTGTAACCCACCATAGACTTACTAGTCATGTAGACAGTGCTGTACGATGACTATACACATTACCGATGTAATTTATTATAATTAAAGAGACCAACCTAAACAATCCACTCAATTTGTATCCAACCAAATAGGCCCTTAGCACTTCTCAACCGTTTTTCAGTCAGGGCACTCTTTAAAAGTATGCACAACCTCAAGGCACCCCAGTCTAAAATGTAAATGTAAAAAATGACCAGACCCTTATCCGAGATAGGGGTCTGGTATGCGTTTCTAAGGGTAGACTGTATACAAAAGCACACAAAAAAGTGGTGCTCCCCTTTCACATCAGAGTACCCCTTTACATCAGGTGCCCCTGTTTCACCGTGACCCGTCTGCACATGGAAAAGCATGATACCGTGTGATAATTTCAAGGCACCCCATGGTGCCACTCCACCCTGGTTGAGAAAGGCTGCTTTAGACAACTACATAGTTGTTGGTAGATCTAAAGGATATTTTTTAATCAAATTGTAACGCGTATGGTAAGCTTTAGGCTGACCTTGCAACGTACCTACTAGAGATGCTTTAACACCCACAGCTGCCTTCCTCATACAGAAAGCCTAATGTACAAAAATTCCACTTTTAAAGCATATCATTTTTTTTCTTACCTCCCACCCCTTCACCCTTTCCTTTGCATCCATTTTTTTTTGCCATTTTACTTACCTTAAATCCAGCAGTCCTTTGCCCAGTCATGGAATGACACAGGGTCCTTTCTCTGTAGTCGGCTGTGGGTGGTCTTCCAGCATTTTGGACTCCGGGTCCCCCTAATAGACCAGCATCTCGGAATCTGAGTCCCCCCTTATAGATGAAGACCTTGTTTCCCCTAATAGACCTGGATCTTGGACTTGGACTCGGAGTCCACCTAGTACACCAGCATCTCAGAGGTTTTTATTGCCATTTTACTTGACTTATATCCAGCAGTCTTCTGCCCAGTCATGGAATGTCCCAGGGTGCTTTCTCTCCTGCTTTGTAGTCAGCAGTGGGTGGCGGAACACATCAGTGCCACTCCCTAAAGTACTGTATTTTGAGCCCAGGCCAAGATGGTACTGCGCCCACCCTCCCGGGGGGTGTCTATGACAGCTTGGCTCAGAGGAAGAGGGTTAAAGAAAGCTATTTGTCATTCAGCCTGGAAGAGGACCAGTGGTCAGCAGTGGAGTGGGCTTTCTGTGGGGGACAGCACAGGAGTGAAGGTAAGTATTGCAGCAAGAACTGCGTTTTTGGTAATAAAAACTTTATGGGCAATTTATTTTGACTGCATTTCAGAAACAGTTCTGCTTTAAAGAGGAACTGCAGGCAGAATGGTCTGTTAAGATTGGACCACAAAGGATTTATGTACATTTTAGGATTTCAGCCCAACTGTGTTTAAATGACCTACCGTTGAGGTCACATGATGCTCAGGTCCAGCGTTTTCCCTTCCTGCAGGATCCTTCTTCAAGTGTGCATATCACTTCCTGTGTGACGTGGACACTTTCTCTTGGCTGCCCAGTGAAGGGGTCCTCTCAGGATCCAGAAGAAGCGAGACATCATAACAAGGGGATTTTAGGGGAACCATCTGCAGTGTTGGATTAGCAGCACTCCGCATCCGGAAACGTCGCCAGCGAGGGACCTGGAGGGGAAACATAGACGAATATAAATTGCTTCACAAGGTAAAGAAAAATAAAAACCTTGCAGAATGAAATTGGGGGGCGGGGGTTAATTCTAAACTTTTGCATAGGACCCTATGTAATCTAAAGCTGGCCTTCAATCCAAAGGAAATATTAGAGAGCAAAACAAAATTTCATCCAGTTCCTTTGAAATGCTGTGATTTCCCTTGAGTTAATATTGTGGTCTTTTATTGATTGTACCTGTATTTGATCTGTTCAGATGTGTTCTTATCCAAGGTCGCTGCGTGTTTACACAAAAACAGCGGCCAGCTGCGCTGGCAATTAAATCCGGCACTGATTTCACTTTCATCTGCATCAAGTTAGTCGGCAATATTTGCCAAGGACGGTAAGACAGAGCATGGATAGTCAGATGTGTCACTGAGGATGAGAGGTTCGCCTGGTCTTGTCCTGGACTGCACACTAATGGGACCCAGCACATCAAAGCTGACACATCCTTAGATTTGATCTGTTAGATTATCAACATTTACGAATGTCTATATAATTGAAAACATATCGGATTATTTATTACAAAGACTGAATTGTTTTGGGTAGACCCACTCACTACATAGTTCATTGTCAGTTTTGCTGATCTAAAAGACCAAACATAATGGAAATCTAAATGTTGCGTGTGTATCACAAACTGGAAGACAACTGGGAAACAGGAACAAAGCATTGCCACGCAATAACAGAAGTGCCCGAACAAGGACATTCTTGGCAGACTCACCAGGTATTATTTTAACCAGAACAACCCCCCTCTATATAAAGACGTCTGCACCACCATGTGATGTGCAAAAAGGTAAAAACCTTTGTTAAAGGAATAATAAATATGACAAAGGATAGCAATCATAAACAGTGCACACGCTGTATCCAGCCTCTGGCAGGTTGCGCTATTAGCGTGGAAGGAAAGCCCGCTGTGCATTTTGCTTATCCTGTCAGAAGCTGGATACAGCGAGTATCTGTTTAAATAGTAACAGAGGCGCGCTGAATCACTTCTGTCGGCGTCTCAGGTAGGCTGTGCTGTGTCTCAGGTGGTGGGCTGTGCGGGGTCTCAGGTGGTGGGCTTTGCGGGTCTCAGAGGTGGGCTGTGCGAGGTCTCAGGTGGTGGGCTGTGAGGGGTCTCAGGAGGTGGGCTGTGCGAGGTCTCAGGAGGTGGGCTGTGAGGGGTCTCATGTGGTGGGCTGTGCGGGGTCTCAGGTAGTGGGCTGTGCAGGGTCTCAGGTGGTGGGCTGTGCGGGGTCTCAGGTGGTGGGCTGTGCGGGGTCTCAGGGGGGGGCTGTGCGGGTCTCAGGTGGTGGGCTGTGAGGGGTCTCAGGAGGTGGGCTGTGCGAGGTCTCAGGAGGTGGGCTGTGAGGGGTCTCAGGTGGTGGGCTGTGCGGGGTCTCATTCAGGTGGTGGGCTGTGCGGAGTCTCAGGTGGTGGGCTATATGGGGTCTCAGGTGGTGGGCTGTGCAGGTTCTTAGGTGGTGGGCTGTGCGGGGTCTCAGGTGGTGAGCTGTGCGGGGTCTCAGGTGGTGGGCTGTGCGGGGTCTCAGGAGGTGGGCTGTGCGGGGTCTCAGGAGGCAGGCTGTGAGGGGTCTCAGGTGGTGGGCTGTGCGGGGTCTCGTGGTGGGCTGTGCGGGTGGTGGGCTGCACGGGTCTCAGGTCAGCTGTGCAGGGTTTTTTTTCCCTGCACACATGTGCTGCTCCTCTTACCTACAGCCCGAAGTGCAAACACCTAGGTTGCCCTGTGGTAGATACGCCCCTGTTGGTGGAGACATCATTATATAGAGGGTTACATTATTGATCTTGTTGAGTTGTGCATTTCCCTCTTTGGCCTGCACAGGGTTTCAATCATTTTAAATCTGCAGTGTTCAATTAATTACCTGGTGATCCTGCCATAAAAGTCCTTTCAGATACTTCCTGTACTTGCATGACAACGCTCTCTCCCTGTCTCCTAGTTGCTCTCCTGCATTGCAACCCTGTCACATGCACTTCCAGTGTAGACTATAAGCAGCTGTGCTGACGCTCAATGTGCAGGCATGATCTGCCATGGTCACCATCAGAAAGCCGTCCCTGAGAGATGACATAGTAAAGTCCTGCAGGTGCCGCAGACATTGGATGATGGCTGACTGGTGCACAGACTTTTATACTTGTAATAAAAAAGGAAGACAATGTTGAATGTACAACTTTTCTACCATGACGTCATATTACTAAACTGCCACTAGGTGTCGCTAGCACCTAACCACTCTTACCATTGCTCACTTGCCTTATATTTTATTAGCCAAGCTCTGATAATCATGTGTGTCTCTTGTTTTCTTGTGGCTAATGGTCCTAACAAACTAATTACACATTCACTAGTTTTATCCTATATAAAGAGAAAGAAATATTGGGAAGCAGAGGCATGTCTGTACTCATCATTTCCTCATGGTATTTTTAAGAGAAAGGACTACCAACATGTTAAGCTACATATTCTAAAAGAACCCGGGATGATTAGAAGTAATCAGTCATTACAGTCACCAGAGCATTCGCTGTGCTGCCAATCCTGACCTCTTCGTGAAAATTCCTTTTTACCTGCCTGTCATGCTGATAGGGTTGCCACCTTTTCTTCAAGCGAAATCAGAACACTCTAGTGACGTGCGGACATTTTTTGGGGAGAATGTGTCGCAGCTTATTCATATGTACATAGCGCCGCCCATTCATATGTAAATATCGCAGTTGAAACTATTTTTAGAGGGGGGCCAGTAGCCCCTATCTTAATTTTGGTTGCCCCTGTCCGCCTGACATCTTGTGTCCGTGTTTCTGCTGCCGCGAAACCCAGTCACAGTATTCAAAACCCGGACTGTCGAGGTGAATCCTGGAAAGGTGGCAACCCTACATGATGATCCTATGCATCACTACTTAGTAAGCTACTACCCCAGAACAGTTATGTACATCAGGGGTTTCAACATGGCTGCCTGACAAGTTAGAAATCCCTGTCAGGGTTGCCTGATTAGGCAGCCGCCACTGCCCTATTCTGTGTGGCCTAGCTGGCCAGGCTCGCCTCGGACCAAGGGGCAGGTGCCCAGTATGCCTGATAGTCATGCCAGCGCTGTCTGCCTCACTTTGGGGCAGCATTTTTGCGCCTAACCCCCTTTTTCAAGTTTATCTTTTTGAACACGGATATAAATATCTATACACTGCAAGCAAGGTCTGCTCATGGCCTCCCCCATGCCAAAATGCTGCAATAAATTAAAAGACACTAAAGGGATAAAAATTAATATACTTACCTCACCCCCATCTTCACGTTCCATCCAGCAAGATCCCAGGGAATACTGAGTAGCCTATTTGTCATAAGATGACATTCCGGCACAGTGCAGAAGTGTCTTCTTGTGAGATTTGGGCTACTTAGTATTCCCAGGTCCTTGCCTAATGGAGCATAAAGGTGCCAAGGTAAGTATACTTCACACTTTTATTTTTCATTTAACACTGTGTTTTGGTATAGGGGAAGCAAAGGTAAGTAGGCCAACCTTGTGTTTTTAATGCTTAAATGCATGACAAAGGATTCCCAGAGCACTATGAGTATCCTAGGGCAGCTTGCTTTGCAGATAGCTTTGTCTAATTGAACCCCATCTCTCTCAGCTCTCTGGTAAGGTTAATCACTGCTATGCTCTGGTGACTCCCTGAGATCTTATAATTCAGGGCCACCTGCTGGCTGGAAAGAAGACAGACATAAGATTAGGGTATAAAATTCATTTCAGTACAACGCTGCATGACGGAATAAATGTCAGTCAAAGTACCGCAGCGCCGAATACTGAAAAATGGCCTGGATGGGAAGGGGGTTTAACACTGGTTAATGTTCACCTAATAAAAGAGAATTAAAAAAAGGAAAGTTCATTTTGCCCTGACCATAATAAAGAAAACATGTAGAAAACCCACGATAAATATACTTAATGGGTAAAGATCATACTGGCTGTAATAACTGCCATAGCAGCTGAGGTAGAGGCCATCATTGAAGGCTACCACTGCTCAGTATCCGGAGGTGGTGCATGTTTATGTAACCCCTAACAGTAAACGTCTTTGATTTGCTCCCTTCCAGTCTGTTAAAAATACAATTGAAAGTGTTTTGTTAGATTTATTCAATAACTGCAAAAAACTAAAATCAAACCTGCTGATCCTGCCAGAAATCCAAGTGCCTCTGATAACTTCCTGTGCCTCTTATCAGCTTTTATACACACTAAGGGTTCATTTACACTACACTGCACTGAGCTGCAATGCTGGTGTTGATGTATGTTGCGGCGGTGTTAGCCAACCCATCACAAGTGAATGCACCGTAATGCACCTGAATGCATGAAAACCTAAAAGGGTTATTAAACACTCAGATTTTTTTGCATATATCTACTGCTAGCAAGCAAAGCAAAGCATCTTGGGGCGGGCGCATGCGCAGTTCAGATTTTCGGCCGGGAGATGAGGAGAGACACAAGGTAAGTCTATGGACGGCGTGCACCCGCACAGACACCGTGTGACAGGAAGTGCCAGCAAGCACAGAGGAGTCGGCGCTGGATCGGAGACCCGCAGCAGCGCTGGACAGACATCTGAAAACGACTGGAAAGAAGAAGAAGAAGATCGGATCAAGAGACATCATTTAAGGTAAGTGCTTACACTAGCATTGGGGAATGAAAAAAACCCAAAAACTTTAATGTCACTTTAATGAAAGCTGCATTTTGTTTGGAGCATGGCGTGCTGCGATGTGTTGCAGTGCAGGTGCATTCATAATGAAGGGAAACACAATGCACTAACGTGTGTACAGTGCTTTACCTCAATGTGCTAGGTGTGAACGAACCCCTAAAATATATTTATGTACATTTTTTTAGCTTCCAAAATATTTATGCATCTGTTTGGTCTTTCACCCACAATGGTGGGCCTTCCTTTACTCTGTTAAAGGTAAGCAATACAGCTTGGTCACCCCCCATTGCCAGCCATCTGACTGGATGATAAAGGAGCAGCAGAACACTGGTGAGTCATCCTTTGCAGTCTCTCCTCCTGTTAGCATCCTCCCAGTGATAATCTGACAGCACTGAGCCACTAGCTCACATTGCCAGTCTGCTGACTGAGGACATCTTGTGGCAGAAAAGAAGTACTGCGGGAGGCATCTCCACTATTGCAGCAAAATCTGCTTTTTTTATTTTATCCTTTAATAAAATAGGAATTTATTTTAGTTTAGTTTGGGGGGTTGCCTGCTATACATAATGATAACTTGCATTACTTTTAGGTTTATTTCAGATATAAGCACAGGTCAGCCTCCATCCTTTGCCCACTCACAAATGCACTTGGTACTTATAGCTGCACCTTTCATATATCCTATAGAGCCAAGTTCTTCCGTCTCACCTATGACTGCGGCTTGCTGTGGAGGAGGGGGGCACTTGCCTTTGATGATCTCCCTTTGAAAAAGATTGCAAAATTCATTAACTGCATGTCATCCCCTCCCTCCTTCATCCCTCTCAGCTATTCTTTCTCAACAAGACGGGCACAGATGGCGCTGCATTTGGTTTGTCCTCCGGCTGTATTTTTGCCGGCTCCTCAAGAGCGAGGAGTGTTATGTTTGTAGAGCCTCTCCACATTCCATACCTTCTACAGCGTAGGCAGTCACTGCGTTCCCATAGAAAACTCCTCGGCCTCCACGCAATTCTTTCTACGAGTCTCATCTTCACAAGGGTTGTCTTCCTGCCCCTCTCCCCGCCAAAGTGCCCTCCACCTCCTGTGACTTTCTACACTTTTTACTCTTTCTTATGATCAGTAAACAAGAAAATATTGTATACGGTCTGATGGACAGGGAAGGGGATTTGGCTAGAGGTCCAGTCTGGCCAAACCTGACATTTCAGTTGTTTTGGTGGCCGTTATATGGCTGGAAGATTCTTGCATGTCTCCGGTCTGCACATCTCTTCTACCAATCATGAGGGGATCCTATTGCCCTTCCTTTAATTTAATATCATGGAGAATGTAAAAGGAGGACCTGGAACACCCAAAAGGTGGCCAAGGATACCCTAAATTCCCAGGTACACAGGAACTATGGCAGGGAGATCTCGGTGTTGAAGTATCCAAAACATATAAGAAGCCAGGGCCTGATTCAGCCCACTAGGCTCCATCTATACTCAAATTGTCACATTTGAATGGACTGACCCTTTATGAGTGTAGGGGTTACCATATAAAATCTATCTAAATCAACAACATTTTGGCTTTAGATAGAGGGGGAGGGGGTTAAACCTCTGGCAGGTTATACTGTAAGTTGTTGTCTATACCCATGCTGGGGGGAATATTCATTTTCTCTTTTTATCTCTGGTGACCACTGAAAGTGATGTGAAAATCCAAAATTTTAAACTGGAAGAAAGGGGACACTTGATCTGGTGACAACTGTCTAAGAGGATATTTCTCACCTTGGATTGATTACCTTCAAAAGGCAAGAGGTTATCTGAAGGGATCTGGACTCAATCTGGACCCAATTAAAAAGAATCTGTCATTCAGAGTTTTCTTGATGGGGAACCCCAACCCTTTACTTATACTGCGCTCCACAGCCACTCAGTTCATCTGTGAGATTGCTGAGAAATCCTGCAATTTCTGGATATGAGGGGACATGGGACCTTCTCCCCTTACAGTGCTCCAACCTCAATGGTCCAAACAGGATCATGTGAGAGAGGCAAAAAGGTCTATCTGACATGATGACCATTTTCCACAAGACTGAAATTAAGTGGAAGGCTAACTTTTTACAGTTGTCACCAGAACATGAGGTGAGGGTAAATCTTCCCATGGGGACATCTGTTCCAGTGACATTTGTCTAAGAGGGGAATTCTTTCTCACTTTATAGGGATTGCCCCTGGGTTCCTGTTGCATCTCAGAACAAGAAATGAAGGAAATCTCGACATCAGGACACAGTAATAAATCAATTAACATCCCTTCTCCAAAACCTACAAAAAAAAAAGCCTTGACTCTACACTTTAAGAATCCCTGTACTAGGGAATTTGTAATTTTGCCCAGGTATCTATCCCCAGTGCTGTACAAATACATGGTGCCAAGACTGCAGATGATACTTTAATGCCCTGCAGCACAAACACTCCAGTGGTATGGCAGCATACCACCCACTGGGAAGAGGAAGACTAGTTGGAAACCCTGGATTATATTTCCTGCAGAAGCATAGCGCTTAATGGAGTAGGAGAACATAGTTTGATTAAACACAAAAGTCCTAGTTCTCCAATCATTTCAGGATTTAAGCAACCTACTGGTGGGTTAACTGGCAGTGCCTAAAGGTGGTGCCACTGTTTGCATAAGGCATTGGTTTAGGACTGCGCTCTCCTTTATTTGTGGCTCATGTGAATTTATTTGTGGCTCATGTGTTCGAGCGGATGGTTTGGGCAGAGCACTGTACAGATTTGCCCCCACCTTTTGAGTAATGGCAGATACAAATGATGGGAGTGGTTGGCACCAGAAGATAGCAGCACCTAATGGAGAGTTGGGTGAGGTCATCCCTCGCCCACTCATTACATAGAAGCACTCTCACTGTCAGTGTGTATAGAGTGGTGCCCTGGATCAGCATGATCAGGATGTTTGCACTATCTGTCCATGTACAAGCTGAGATAAAATCCTGATCTGTACATTACAAATCAGTAAAAGAGTTCCATATTCTTCATAGGGTGGCTAAGAAAAACACTCCAATTAAAATTGAATATTAAAGTAGAACTTTAGAAGATTGTCTGGCTGCATTTCTGACATGGTCACATACAATATACTGTATAACAGTATCATATTTACAATTTTTTTTATAT
>NW_017308806.1:1141-9849 GCF_000935625.1 Nanorana parkeri | reverse complement strand
TATATATATATATATATTTATATAATTTATTTTTTAAAAGTTTAGTTCTAGTTCTTCTTTTAAACTCTTAAAGTGTATGCCCAGGCATTACTCAAATTTACCCCCCAAACCTCCCTCTCCCCCTTAAGAGCGTGTCCCAGCATTATTCTTTCTTTCTAGTTCCCTTTGCAGAACTAAGTTTTTTTGCACCTTGTAATGTCATCCCCAAGCTTGTAAAATTCCTGCAGGGGCATTTCTTATTGACGTATGCAAGCCCTTCCAAACCACATCCCCCAAGAGCTCTTTTCCTACACACAGTATGTTAGCAGGTTCTTAGTAGTCATAGGAGCAGCATTGTCTTGCTGGGTAAGAAATCACTATATGCATATGGAGCGGGACAGAGGGACGAGGGCTAGGTGGCATTTTGTAGTCCAGCAGGCAGGGCTGACAACACTGCTTGGGGTTTTAATTGCAGCAAGGGCACTGTGTTGTCAGTTGAGACAGGAAGTTGAGAGCTCACTGGAATTCTGGCAAATCACCAGGTAATTTTTCTATACTTGTAGCATTTTAATGGCATTAAATCAGGGAAATGAATATGTACTGCTGAGAAAGGTATAGAATTTTTACATTTTTGTATATGGCCCTGACATACACTTTTGCAATTTTTAACATTAAATTGGGGAAAAACCCTCTATACAATAGGTTTGTTATGTGTTCCCATTCACACAGCATACTGAAAAATCATTTTTTTAAATGCATCTCTTTGCCTTTTTCCATGCGTCTTTGGTGAAGGCCTTTGTGCAGATTCCAGGCCACTCTGAGCAGCTGAAAGTTAAACTTGATGGTTCAAACTGAGACTTCCTCTCATTAACGTACAATGCTTCTCAGTCTTTAACCCTTTGGTAGGACAGAGTGTTCAAATCTAGTTCACAACCGTTTGGCCGACAATTTCCCACCCAGCTCCTGCGGCAAAAATGTAGGTTTGTCCGAGGTAGAGGTGCCGATGGGACCACCCACAGTTCGAATTCAAGCACACTGCAAGCGTTAAGTGCTTGTATATGTCTAGGGGAGTCAAGTAAACCGGATATACTCACCTGATCCTCAGCACTCTCCTCTCTTCCCCTCAATTCCGGTTGTGGAATGTCACTTGGCGTCCTCGCATATAATGCAAGTCAATGAACCTGCATTAGACGGCATGACGTCAGTGGTCCTTAGACTGCGGGAACTAAGAGGCTGCAGGGACCGGTTTAGCATTCCCAGAGGGCCTGAGGATCATGTGCTTTATTTGACCCCCTAGGGCCTAGAGAAAATGAGCACTTAACCCTTGCAGTGCGGGGTAAGTTTCTGAAATTCCTGGAGTTCTTCTTTAAGACATAACATATGTAGCTGCAAAGAGCTCCAGGTAAATCTATGCCTATGGACACTTTTACTTTCCCTAGTGCAGTGAAAGGCTCATACAAAGCCGATAAGTAAATACAACTAAACAAGCTCATCCGGGAAATACTGAATCCATACATTGCCTCTGGCAATAAACAGCAGATTTATGGTTTCACTGGCTGAGACCAGGCAAGTATCTCTCAGGGATTTGTGACTGCAGATATGGTCAATCTTTACAGTCTACGGAAGGAAGTCCAGGCAGCGGGCTTTCAAAGCTGCTTCCCTGATCGGGCAAACAAAGGGATTAAAGTCAAGCCGGGCAGATGCAGCCCTTTATCTGTGAGCATTCTGATAATAGCAATTAACCTGAGAGACAGAAAGCTCTTAATGTAGCTGTGTAGTAAGTGAAAGCCAATAAACATAGCCACCATTATCTATTTACACAGCTCTGTATTTGGATAGGTGAAAGGCCGGTATGAAGAAGATCCTGGGGAAGTCCCATGGTCTTTAAAAGCATTTGTGGTGCAGCTCAAGGTGGACAAAGACTTTAGAAGGGAGGTGGACATGTAGGTTGGGTTCACGTCACAAATGGTTAAAAGGTATTTAAGCCCAAAATGTAATATATTGCAGCCTTACCAGTCCTTAGAGGAGGTGGCTGCTTTAGTTTTCTCTGTAACTCTGTTTCTCTGGACTTGCTTTATTTTTCTTGAAGACGTTTCACTGGTCACCCAACTAGCTTTCCCAATTCTGAATTGATCGGAGCGAAATGTCTTCAAGAAAAAAAGTCCAGTTGCTTTGATTTATTTTTTACAGATATACCATGACCTGGATGATGTATTATGATTATTATTATATGGGATTTATATAGCGCCAACAGTTTGCGCAGTGCTTTACAATATAAGGAAGACATTACAATCACAATACAATTCAAGTCTTTCTTCGGAATGGAGGCATTTTTGCTACTTCTTTGTATATGAGTAGTTCATGGCGGTCAAACTCTACAAGTAAAAAATCAAGGATGACACGTGTTTAATTAGAACAAATCATTTTTGGGGTGAAGCCAATGCACATTATTATTATACAGGATGTATATAGCGCCAACTAGGGATGTCCCGATGACACTTTTTCAGGCCCAAGTACAAGTACTTCCCCTCATGTACTTGCCGATACCAATTACCGATACTTTTTTTAAAAAAGGGACAGGTGACTTTAAATGATCCATGGTACAACTACATATTATGTACTATGGATCATGATTTAACCTATTCATGTTAGCAGCGGAGAATTGTAACTCTATTGCTGGAGTGTAGTGGAGGTGTGTGCTGTATATATGTACTACATATACATTACACACGTCCAGTGCACTATAACAATAGATTTACAGCCAGCCCCGTCCCAGCTTCCCTCACTCACAGTTTCACTCCGATCCCTGTTGCCTCACGAGGTGCCTCTTGTAGTCGGCGATGGGCAGAATTGCTGCATCGCGTCTCGGTGCTCAGCTTGTGGGAGGCGCTCACAATTCTGCCCTGCTAACATGAATAGGTTAAATCATTATCCATAGTACATATACAGTACACTGCAGTAATAGAGTTACAATTATCCCCTGCTAACATGAATAGGTTAAATCATGATCCATATTACATAATAATACATAACATGTAGTTGTACTATGGATAATTTAACCCATTCGTGTTAGCAGGGGATCATTGTAAATCTATTGCTGCAATGTACGTGACATTTGTGCTGTATATGTACAGTACATATAGAATGCACTGCAGCAATAGATATACAATTCTGCACTGCTAACATGAATGGGATAAATGATCTGTAGTACAGGGCTACATATCATGTACTAGGGATCATTTAACCCATTCATGTTAGCAGTGCAGAATTGTATATCTATTGCTGCAGTGCATTCTATATGTAGTATATAGTACATGTACAGTACATATAGATTTCCTGCAACAATACATTTACAATGATCCTCTGCTAACATGAATGGGTTAAATGATCCATAGTATAGGGCTACATACAGATCATCTAATCCATTCATGTTAGCAGAGTATAATTGTAAATGTATTGTCTGCACTGTATTAGCAGTGTGTACTCTATATGTAGTACATATAGAGTATATACTGCTAATACAGTGCAGACAATACATTTACACTCTGCTTAATAGTGCCCCCCCCCCTATCTGCCCTCACTCACTACCTAACTCACTCTAATTTAGCTGGCACAGAGGTGCCGGCCAGCTAAATTAGAACCCTACGTGGAGCTCCTCTCACCGGACCAGAGCTGACTCGCCTCTGCGTTTTTTTTCTTCTTACTTACCTCGCCGAGTATCACGTCACTGCTGCTCGGGTGGGCAGCGCTTCGAGCGGGGTCATCTAGCAGTCTCCGGCCACCTAAAATAGGACCCCACCTGAAGCGCCGCCCACCGGAGCAGCAGTGACGCGATGCTCAGCGAAGTAAGAAAAAAAACAAAAACGCAAGCTTTGGCGCTATGTATCGGGCCATTTTGACAAGTACAATATAAGGAAGACATTACAATCACAATACAATTTAAGACAAGATGGTAAGGAGGGTCCTGCCCCTGAGGGCTTACAATCTAATAGGGAGGGGGAAGTGATACATGAGGAGGTAGCTGTTTGGGGATGAATTGTTTGAAAACATGATGGTTGAGCGGTTAGGTTGAGGTGGGATAGGCTTCCCTGAAGAGATGAGTCTTAAGGGATCGCATAAAGGCAGTCAGAGTGGGAGATAGATGGACAGGTTGGGGTAAAGAGTTCCAGAGGATGCGAGTAACTCTAGTGAAGTCCTGGAGGTGAGCATGGGAGGAGTTGACAAGGGAGCTGGAAAGCAGGAGGTCTTTTGAAGAGCAGAGGGGACGGTTAGGGTGATATTTGAGTCAAGGTTTGAAATATATCCGGGGGCTGAGTTGTGGATGGCTTTGTAAGTGATTGTTAAAGGAGAACTATGAGGTGAGTGCTTTTCACTCACCTCATTGTTCTAGCCGACCTGTGATAATGACACTGTCACAGGTCGGCTCAGTAGATCGGGAAGTGAGCGAACACATACCGGACGGGGGGAGGGTACAGCTGGCTCTGCCTCTAAATAGGCAGAGCCAGCTGTACCCTCCCCCCGTCCGGTATGTGTTCGCTCACTTCCCGATCTACTGAGCCGACCTGTGACAGTGTCATTATCACAGGTCGGCTAGAACAATGAGGTGAGTGAAAAGCACTCACCTCATAGTTCTCCTTTAATATTTAGAATTTTATCCTTTGGGCTATTGGAAGTCAGTGAAGGGATTGGCAGAGGGGGGTTGCACACACTGAGCGGTAGGATGAGTCTAGCAGCAGCATTCATGAGACTGAAGAGGGGATAGCCTGTGTAGTGGCAGGCCAATGAGGAGGGAGTTGCAATAGTCAAGACGAGATATAACAAGTGAGTGGATGAGTAATAAACTTTCACAGATGCGTTCCTTTTCTTTTTTTCAGGCTAAGAATGTTTTCGGCAAGTACAGAAAAATACCTCTTGAACTTGCCAGATTTCCAATGTCCTTGTAACTTCCTGCAGACTTAACTGCTATATCAAACCCTCTTACCAGTTCTTCCTTTTGTGACCTACAAAAGAACGCCTCTCCATCTGCAGAGATGAAGAGTGCAGGAGGGGTTATTAGTCCCAATACGATAAGCAGTCTAGGGTGACAAGCTTGGCTTCCTCCATAGATACAGTGAAGTGAGTGTTGTTACCCAGAATGCATTACTCATAATTATGATCATTTTAGGTATATATATATATTTCTGCCACTTCACCCGTGCTTTCAAAAGGTCGGTAATTTAGCCCCTGCCCCCTTGGGGGTTAAAGGCTTACAAAGGCTATTTTTGGATCCAGGGAAACACAACAGACCAGTGGAGACCTTGTGACTAATCAACACTTGCTAACGAAGTCTGTGTTAATTACTTATTGATAAACTAACAAGTCATTCTGTTCATCCTCCCGATCGATACGTCTCTGTTGAGGGCACGCTTAATTAACCTTCGTTGAATTGTACGATTGATGAGGCTCGCTGGCCGGGCTTGTGCAATAAATTTCTGGTGTCTCGGGGGCATGACGATAATGGGTGGTAAAAGAAAAACTTTACACTTATTTGTATGCCAATTATCGACAATAGAGGGACAGGTGTAGAGTATCAGGTGCGTCAATACGACGCATCAATCCTGCTGTCAAGATCTGAATGTAAAGAATTACATCAATGTGACATCACTGTCTATACTGGTTGTGTTTTTTTTTGTTTCCTGGTAAAATCTGTATTAGGTCAGCGACAATACACGTGCCTACAGCAAGGCAATGGACTGCACAGTATTCTGAATGAAAGAAGTGAAATTTCAAAGACATGATTGATCAACTGTAGATGTTCAAACTGACCAATACAAAATATGTGAATAAAGAGCAATTTAAATGAAAAATAAATAAAAATTGAAATGCATTCAGTGGGTTACCGATGCTATTCAGCAAACTCAGAAATTGCACTTTAAGCGTATCTAAACTCCAGAACATATACACTATATTGCCAAAAGTATTGGGACGCCTGCCTTTATACGCACATGAACTCTAATGGCATCCCAGTCCTAGCCCGTAGAGTTTGTTATTGAGTTGGCCCACCCTTTGCCGCTATAACAGCTTCAACTCTTCTGGGAAGGCGTCCACAAGGTTTAGGAGTGTGTCTATGGGAATGTTTCTTCCAGAAGAGTATTTGTGAGGTCAGGTACTGATGTTGGACAAGAAGGCCGGGCTTGCAGTCTCTGCTCTAATTCATCCCAAAGGTAAGGAAGATAACTCCATTGCTGTGAGAGTTATAGAATATGAATCAAAGCTGAAATATAGGAAAGTTTAGTTTTAGGTAAAAAAAAACAAAAAAAACAAACAGACTCACAGATGTGTATTGCACAGAACGTTTTTTTGGATGGTTTATGACTTGACCCTTCACAACAGGACCTCCTTAGGAGTCTTTTGAAGACCCTGGGCCGGTGAAGGTTTAAGACGCTTCTTTATTCCTTCTAACTTTGTCTGCTGCACGACAAATGTGTCTTAACCTGGACTGTGGTTTGTCAAATTAGTTCCCTGATCCAGCTGCCTACCGTAGACATGTGTAAATCTGATTCGGTTTCTCATACAGACTTGCTCCTAATAGGGTACCATCAGTGGCGTCACAAGGAGCGTGCGGGGGTGCGGCCGCCCCCCGGGTGACATCATTGGAGGGGTGACACCAAAGTGACTGACAGTCACCCGCTCTAAAAAGTCAGGCACTCGGTCATGGAGAGCCACAGGAGGGGGCATACCTCATCCGGCCGGGTGAACGTCCCCTCCTCTCTTTGCCAGCATCCATCACTAAGATGGCCACCGGCAGGCGCCAATTAGATGACCACGCATGCGCGATGACGTCATCGCGCCCGGTTACGTCACGCGTGATTATGTCACAGCGGGGTATCACCCGATCTCCGCTCCAGGTGACACCTGGCTTTGGGACGTCCCTGGGTACCATTCAGCACGGGTTTGCTTTATATTAGTAAAACCCAAACATCGGCCCGCCAGCTGTGGTGAAAATACAAATCCTATCATGCCTCTGGGAGTCATGCTTGCGATTGTCAGAGTCTTGCAATGCCTCATGGGAATTGTACTTCCATAACTGCTGTGGGAGCTGAAGTTTGGGTACATCTGATATCTTGGTTTAATGTATAGGCCTGTAGCTCTTAATCATCTATCAGCTTTCTCTATCTATACTCTTAAGTTGCTACATATGCCCACTTGTCACAGCCACTAGTTTATAACTTCCATTATTTTACAATACAGAGAATTCAGCAGCAGAGACCAGCTAGTATTTCAGTTTATCAGCACTCACCCTATAATAAAACATCAGTTTTGGGTGGTATGATGCCTTCTAACCTGTGCAGCATTATCACTATTCCCATATGGTCAGCAGGTGCCAACTATTTCTTCATATCTTTCCTCCGTCATCATGGTTTGTACTTCTCCACAGCTGTTCAGGGAGCATAACTGCTTGTCACATGGTGATGTTGCACAATTTATTTGGACAGTTGTACATCTTGTGACATTACATGTTCCGTGAGTCACCAGGCGTCATTGTGACATCAGCCACTTGACGAGATGGAATCTGTACCTGGACACAGAGTAGAGTCTGCCTCCCTCGTACAACAATCCAAATATCAGAAGCATTATGAATAGCGCGGGGAGATTTCTTTTAATAAAAGCCAACTGCACCCAAACCTGATACCCGTCTAGGTGGGAGATAGTGAGATGGGCTGAATCACACAGTAGTTTCTAGACTCTAGTGGCAATTTTTCTCCTTAGAAGGTTGCATTTCTACCCTTCCATGAAGCCATAATCAAGGCTTGACCCATTCACAGCTCATTCAAATATCCTTCAGTGTCACACCATCTTTTGGCTTTGTAGACTATAACGGCAGTTCTGGTAAGGATAATCTATTTATTTTTTGAGTCCATATGAAATTGTAATTCAACTTGCCGAAAACATGCAAAAATTCATTTTCTATGGGGTTATCCTTGGCCCGAGTGGTGGAAACCCACTTAGGTCAAACGCCAAAGGCTGTCATTTCTGTACCCTGCACCAACCCAATTTATATTGATTTTATATTACATAGAACCCTTCAACTCATCGGGTTGTCCTTGGACCAAGTGGTGGAAACTCTAGGGCCACAGCTGTCATCATTTCTGTACCCTGCACCGACCCAAGTTTACATTATATAGAACACTTCATCTCATATATATGCTAGGGATGCACCGATACCGATACTAGTATCGGTATCGATACCGAGTATTTGGGTGAATACTCGTACTCGCCCAAATGCTCCGATACCTAGCACGAGTGCTTCCTGTATCAGGAAGCGCATCATTACACGCTGCCCGGTTTCCTGATTGGCCAGGAAACGGCTCCATGCTCTCTCGTCACTTGTGATGAGAGAGCATGGAGCCGACTTCCCGGCCAATCAGGAAGCCGGGTAGCGTGCAATGACGCTCTGCCCGGCTTGCCGATTGGTCAGGAAGCTAGCAAATCCGGAAGCCGGGCGCCGTGTAATGACGCAGCGCCCCGCATTCTGATTGGCCGGGAAGCCGGCGTCATGCTCCCTCGTCATCTCATGAATCATAATATTAAGAAAGTGACCTTAAAGCATTAGTTTGTATTGCTTTAGAAAAAATGTGACCTGTCGAAGAAAAAGTATCGGTAATTGGTATCTGCGAGTACTTGATCTAAAGTATCGGTTCCTATTACTCGGTCTTAAAAAAGTGGTATCGGTGCATCCCTAATATATA
>NW_017308806.1:0-1041 GCF_000935625.1 Nanorana parkeri | reverse complement strand
CAAAGCAAAATCCTGCAAGAAGACAAGGGGCTAACTTAGCCCACCAGGATCCATCTATAACTTTGAGGTGGACGGATCCTTTAAGAATAAAAAAAATTATTGAATAAAGCCACTAGGGATATATGTATTAAAGTGATTTAAAGTGCCAGTCATAGCTGCCTGATGTAGACTTGATAATATATAATCGTGTGATCATTGTTATTTCTTCTTGATGCGATAAGCAGCTGCAGCTTTGATTCAGAGCATACCTTGCCTCGTCTCATATCTCTCCAAAACAGGGCTGTAGATTGGAGCAATAAAATAAAGTGAGATGGAATTAAATGGTAAGAGGACACCCTGAAGGAAGCAATACATATTGTGCTTCCATCCTCCTGCCATCTATGTTTATGACCCTATGTGTTACTGTTTACTGTTCTATCTATTACAGTGATTGACTGATGGATTAATGGGCCTGGGTCTGAATCATCACTTCCTCTTCCAATATACAGGGGCAGTTTCTCTGGGGGAAAGGGTGAGCTCTGCCACCATCACATTACAATGGAACAGGGGACATGCAAGTGCTAATAGAATCTAGCAGAAAGCATGACCGGTCCCCATAGAAAACATCTTATTCTTTGCATTAGAGAAAGGTCAACTGGACTCTGATCACTATAGCCAACACAGACCCAGCGTTAGCCAAGAGCAGAAGTAGGCAACCTCGGCACTCCAGCTGTGGTTAAACTACAAATCCCAGCATACAGCATGCCATCACAGTCCTGTCTAGCAGGGCAGAAGATTGGATCTTTCGCTGTTGCAATTTCCTTTTTACTCACAGGTCTCTTCCCCACCCTGTGACTGGACAGTGAAAGGAGAAGCACACACTGATGAGCTCCTCTCACCCCACTCTGCTCTACCCTCCTATCAGCATACCCCTTGTGCAGCACCTCCCTCTGCCAGTCTGAGCTTTGCTGTACAGTAGACTGCAAGAGTGTGATTCCAAGTCAAATTCCGCTACTCCGATTCCGCGATACCGAGTATTTGCATGAGTACTCGTACTCGTGC
>NW_017308805.1:135804-137733 GCF_000935625.1 Nanorana parkeri | reverse complement strand
ATTGACAAAACCTAATAAATTCATTGTTAAAAAAAAAAAAGAAATGGATTTCATGTTTTCAGAACACGACGAATGTGATTTGTGTGATAAACATGCGTTTTCTTTCTGTTCCAGAACATGCGTTTTCTTTCTGTTCCAGAACATGCGTTTTCACACTACGAAGCCGCATTCTGTGTTCAATTTGTAAAGGATTTATATGATGGGGGTGCGGGGGTCCCCCTTCTTCAGATGATTGAGCACCCCTCACCTCTCAACGCCGCGTTGATCGGCCTCATTCCGCGATATTCAGGGCGATGGAGATGGATGGAAGGCGATGGAGATGGATGGAAGGCGATGGAGATGGATGGAAGGCGATGGAGATGGATGGAAGGTGATGGAGATGGATGGATGGTGATGGGGATGGATGGAAGGTGATGGAGATGGATGGAAGGCGATGGAGATGGATGGAAGGTGATGGGGATGGATGGAAGGCGATGGAGATGGATGGAAGGTGATGGAGATGGATGGAAGGTGATGGAGATGGATGGAAGGCGATGGGGATGGATGGAAGGCGATGGAGATGGATGGAAGGTGATGGAGATGGATGGAAGGCGATGGAGATGGATGGAAGGCGATGGAGATGGATGGAAGGTGATGGGGATGGATGGAAGGTGATGGAGATGGATGGAAGGTGATGGAGATGGATGGAAGGTGATGGAGATGGATGGAAGGCGATGGAGATGGATGGAAGGCGATGGAGATGGATGGAAGGTGATGGAGATGGATGGAAGGTGATGGAGATGGATGGAAGGCGATGGAGATGGATGGAAGGTGATGGAGATGGATGGAAGGTGATGGAGATGGATGGAAGGCGATGGAGATGGATGGAAGGTGATGGAGATGGATGGAAGGTGATGGAGATGGATGGAAGGTGATGGAGATGGATGGAAGGCGATGGAGATGGATGGAAGGTGATGGAGATGGATGGAAGGTGATGGAGATGGATGGAAGGCGATGGAGATGGATGGAAGGTGATGGAGATGGATGGAAGGTGATGGAGATGGATGGAAGGCGATGGAGATGGATGGAAGGTGATGGAGATGGATGGAAGGTGATGGAGATGGATGGAAGGCGATGGAGATGGATGGAAGGCGATGGAGATGGATGGAAGGTGATGGAGATGGATGGAAGGTGATGGAGATGGATGGAAGGTGATGGAGATGGATGGAAGGCGATGGAGATGGATGGAAGGTGATGGAGATGGATGGAAGGTGATGGAGATGGATGGAAGGTGATGGAGATGGATGGATGGAGATGGATGGAAGGTGATGGAGATGGAAGGAAGGCGATGGAGATGGATGGAAGGCGATGGAGATGGATGGAAGGTGATGGGGATGGATGGAAGGTGATGGAGATGGATGGAAGGCGATGGAGATGGATGGAAGGTGATGGAGATCGGGTCGTCGTTCCCGGACTGGAGCAGCTTGGAGTTTGTGAAATGTCCTTGTGATGGGGGAGGGGAGAGTCTAATCTCCATCGGCTGAGATTTAACCCCTCGCAGCCCATGACACGGAGATCAATCATGTGACTAATGGGGGGGATCCCGGCACATAACGGGTGTATTTGGTGCGATGACGCGGCGTTATATGTGCGCTACAAGGCGGGATGACGCGGCGCTGACAGATGAGAGTCAGGATGAGGATGACGAGCCCGGGAGACCCAAACCGGTCCGTCCAATCAGCTCATTGAATCAACACAAATAGTCCCTGAGGTTACGTTCACACCACATGCAGTGCGTTCCGGCCGGCTCACTATTTAGTGGGGCTGGAGGGGGCGTGTCGGACCATTGAAGTGAATGGCACCGTAGCCACGCCCTCCGGCCGCAATGCGATCGCCTGTGGTCCAGTCCGGTGCGGTCAAAATAGTGCTTGCAGCATTTGACCGGACCGG
>NW_017308805.1:135136-135630 GCF_000935625.1 Nanorana parkeri | reverse complement strand
GACTACAGAATCCTCCCCCTGCCGGCTGTCAGCCATCAGCAGAGCGGACCTGATGGGGAACTTGTACCTCAGCATCGCCATCAGGCTCCGCCCTCCCAATCGGGCCCCTTGTTCTGCCTGTGTGAGGTGCAGCGGCCGGACGCGGAGTCCTTCATCTGAGCAGCACTGAGGACGGGTTGTCCGCTATAGACCTTCCCGCCTCAGGACAACGCCACACGGCACTGCTGAGGCAGAGGACCGGGATGGGGGACCGACCCCGGAAATCCAGGACCGCCGGTACCTACGGTAGTATAGAGATGAAGGGATATCGTTGTCCCCCCTCCCCCTCTCCTCATCTCCATAACATGGGGGGGAGTTCTGTAGTCCAGAGAGATAGCTGGGAACAATGTAACTGATCAGAGGGCAGCACAGGAAGTGATCGGCTGACAGGATTTCTGGCGGGATCAACGGGGATTGTTCACATCAATAGAACAAATGTCCATTCCAATATAGAC
>NW_017308805.1:134455-134964 GCF_000935625.1 Nanorana parkeri | reverse complement strand
CATACACCCCGGCCGCAGAACATCGCAGCCCAAATCCTGCCAGTTCATTGTTAGAACGCTGATATCGTTGGATCTTCACATCCTGACGGCGCCGACACCTGAGAGATCCGAACAAAGAGAACCAATCACCTTCCCGGGATACTCGGGAATATATCCAAATGAAGGGTTCTGTGTCTGGAGTTCAGTTTTAACCCCCATAGTGTCCCGTTCCTTCATCAGGGTCCGGCTCAGAGGTGACACATTCATGAAATCCCGCTGTCTGCGCAGCGCTTGGCTGTGTTCACAAATGTCTGACACGGATCAGCCCCTGCTGCAGCCTCTCACCTTGTGACTGGATTCAAAGTTACAGTCTGATCACTGGGGGAGGGGAGACTGAGGAAATGCTTCCTCCTGCCTGCAGCAGACTGATCACTGGGGGAGGGGAGACTGAGGAAATGCTTCCTCCTGCCTGCAGCAGACTGATCACTGGGGGAGGGGAGACTGAGGAAATGCTTCCTCCTGCCTGCAGC
>NW_017308805.1:128279-133991 GCF_000935625.1 Nanorana parkeri | reverse complement strand
AGGGCTGAGGATCGTCACACTTCCGGCCCAACCATCTGATACAATGTTTATGTTTTTGCTGATCTCCAGAATTGGGTTCATAATAAGACATGAAGGGGGGTTAGGGTTAGAAGGGGGGTTAGGGTTAGAAGGGGGGGTTAGGGTTAGAAGGGGGGGTTAGGGTTAGAAGGGGAAGGGGGGAGGGACGTCTGCTGATGGTCCGGCCTCCAGAGGATGAGAAGGAGATACAAAGAGGCAACAAAATGACAGAATGTGAAGAGAATTTATTTCTTTGCGGATCATCAAATCTTCTCCGTCGGAGATTACACGGCTCAGAGATCGTCACTTCCAATCCATTTCTGGGTCAGTTCCCCTTTAAATCTAAACCTGAAACAGGAACAATTCAGCAAAATACAACCCAGGAGCCTGAAAACGCGAGGTGAGCGAAATCCTCCGCAGCCCGAGAAGAAAAGCCCCGCCCCCTGCCAGCATACTGCAGAGAAGGGCCCTTTACTCTCTGCAGAGAGACCGCTGCTTCCACACAGAGAGCCAGGCTCCTCCTCTGCAGAGAGACCACTGCTTCCACACACAGAGAGCCAGGCTCCTCCTCTGCAGAGAGACCGCTGCTTCCACACAGAGAGCCAGGCTCCTCCTCTGCAGAGAGACCACTGCTTCCACACAGAGAGCCAGGCTCCTCCTCTGCAGAGAGACCACTGCTTCCACACAGAGAGCAAGGCTCCTCCTCTGCAGAGAGACCACTGCTTCCACACAGAGAGCAAGGCTCCTCCTCTGCAGAGAGACCGCTGTTTCCACAGAGAGAGAGCAAAGATCCTCCTCTGCAGAGAGACCGCTGTTTCCACAGAGAGAGAGCAAAGATCCTCCTCTGCAGAGAGACCGCTGTTTCCACAGAGAGAGCAAAGATCCTCCTCTGCAGAGAGGCCACTGCTTCCACACAGAGAGCCAGGCTCCTCCTCTGCAGAGAGGCCGCTGCTTCCACACACAGATTGAAGGGTCCTTATCTTGGCAGGGGGAAGGCTTCTCTGCTCGGGCTGTGGCTGCTTTCTAAACAAAGCAAACCGTAAGACTTTGCTCACCTTTGGGCCCCATTCACACCGGGGCGGCAGCGGTTCGCTGTGCTTTCTGCGCGATTTTTGAAAGGGCGTTTTTTGGCCGTTTTCAATTGAATTTTCGGCCCTGAAACGTGCTGATCGGCGCGACACAAGCAGCTCGGGGAGCATTACGGGCGTCAGGCGTTTCGGATCCCGCGGACCCGCGCGCTGGCATGAACGGTCCCCATAGGAATGTACGGGATTGTTCACGTGGGCGGTTCAGCGCGGAAAGATCCGCAGGACCGAAACGCGTGTGAACGAGGCCCAACCGCCCGCGCTCCCGGGTTGTATTTTGCCGATTTGAAGTGACAGTTCAGTTCCACTTTGTCCCCATAAACATTGTTCCGGGATTTCCTGTCACACGAAACTTTCCATTCTCAGCAACAAAGTAACAAAGTCCTCAAATGATCAACAAGAAGAAGAAGAAGAAGAAGAAGATTTCCTCGTCTATTTTTTTTCTTTTTTTTTGCAGAAATAACATTTTTACGAAACAAAAACATCTTCTAAAGCTCGTTCACTCCGCGGCCGCCGACAGCGAGCGTCACCGAGGAATTCCGGCGTTTTCTGATGTCTCGGGTCTGATGGAACTTTTTGGAATGTTTTTGTCTCCTGCGGCTTCGGCACCTTTATTATTATCTCGCAGGATGAGTATTAATGTAACAAGATTACTGGAAGTGACCTTCAGGGTAGAAGAAGTAATCCGCAGATTATCGGGGGAGACTAATTACTGCACAGACAGCGCAATCCTACGTGACGCGCGGCGCGTACTGACAGCGCGATCCTACATGATGCGCGTCGTGTACAGACGGCGCAATCCTATGTAACGCGCGCCGCGTACAGACAGCGCAATCCTACGTGATGCGTGTTGCGTACTGACAGTGCGATCCTACGTGACGCGCGTCGCCTACAGACAGCGCAATCCTACGTGCCGCGCGTCGTGTACGGACAGCACAATCCTACGTGACGCGCATCGCGCACAGACAGTGCAATCCTACGCGACGCATATCGCGCACAGACAGCGCAATCCTACGTGACGCGCGTCGTGTACGGACAGTGCAATCCTACGCGTCGCGTGTCGCGTACAGACAGCGCAATCCTATGTGACGTGCGTCGCCTACAGACAGCGCAATCCTACGTGACGCGCGTCGCGTACAGACAGCGCAATCCTACGTGACGCGCGTCGCGTACAGACAGTTTGGGGACGAGAAGCGCCTCAGTTTGTGTTTCGTTGGACTCGTCGGGGGAGGTGTCACAAACCAGCTACACAGTCTTTGCGGAATCCTCCGCGCTCCCGGTTAGTGTTTCTTCTCTTTGACTTTCTGGGGTTCATATTGGATCAGACGCAGAATTTCTTTGTTCTGGACGATTCCTTGAATGAATTCTCCTTCAGTCAGTTTATCTGGAAAAAGGAAAACGCAGATCACTCGTAACAAGAAGAAGAAGAAGAAGAAGAAGATTTCCTCGTCTATTTTTTTTCTTTTTTTTTGCAGAAATAACATTTTTACGAAACAAAAACATCTTCTAAAGCTCGTTCACTCCGCGGCCGCCGACAGCGAGCGTCACCGAGGAATTCCGGCGTTTTCTGATGTCTCGGGTCTGATGGAACTTTTTGGAATGTTTTTGTCTCCTGCGGCTTCGGCACCTTTATTATTATCTCGCAGGATGAGTATTAATGTAACAAGATTACTGGAAGTGACCTTCAGGGTAGAAGAAGTAATCCGCAGATTATCGGGGGAGACTAATTACTGCACAGACAGCGCAATCCTACGTGACGCGCGGCGCGTACTGACAGCGCGATCCTACATGATGCGCGTCGTGTACAGACGGCGCAATCCTATGTAACGCGCGCCGCGTACAGACAGCGCAATCCTACGTGATGCGTGTTGCGTACTGACAGTGCGATCCTACGTGACGCGCGTCGCCTACAGACAGCGCAATCCTACGTGCCGCGCGTCGTGTACGGACAGCACAATCCTACGTGACGCGCATCGCGCACAGACAGTGCAATCCTACGCGACGCATATCGCGCACAGACAGCGCAATCCTACGTGACGCGCGTCGTGTACGGACAGTGCAATCCTACGCGTCGCGTGTCGCGTACAGACAGCGCAATCCTATGTGACGTGCGTCGCCTACAGACAGCGCAATCCTACGTGACGCGCGTCGCGTACAGACAGCGCAATCCTACGTGACGCGCGTCGCGTACAGACAGTTTGGGGACGAGAAGCGCCTCAGTTTGTGTTTCGTTGGACTCGTCGGGGGAGGTGTCACAAACCAGCTACACAGTCTTTGCGGAATCCTCCGCGCTCCCGGTTAGTGTTTCTTCTCTTTGACTTTCTGGGGTTCATATTGGATCAGACGCAGAATTTCTTTGTTCTGGACGATTCCTTGAATGAATTCTCCTTCAGTCAGTTTATCTGGAAAAAGGAAAACGCAGATCACTCGTAAAATGACAGAATGTGAAGAGAATTGCGCTGACTGGAGGAACAGACGGGGGAGGGGCATGCACAGCCTCTAGATAGGCAGAGCCAGCTGTCAATCACGCAGCTGGGTGGATCTCGGCAGTATACCGCGAGCTGTAGATCCCTATATAGTGAGCCTAGGGTGACGGGAGTTTGTGTCCCCCCGTGACCCTTAAGGTGTCATACTTGGATTGTACGGGACACAGACATTCATCATATTATAAATAAAACGTGTTAAGATTCCACAAACATTAAAATATTATCCAATTACAGCTCCCATGGTTGGAACTAATCCCAAAGCATAGGTGAGATTTCCCCCAGTAGCTTGTGTCTCTGCCCCTCCCACAATGGTGAGATTCCCCCAGTAGTTTGTGTCTCTGCCCCTCCCACAATGGTGAGATTTCCCCCAGTAGTTTGTGTCTCTGCCCCTCCCACAATGGTGAGATTTCCCCCAGTAGTTTGTGTCTCTGCCCCTCCCACAATGGCGAGATTTCCACCAGTAGTTTGTGTCTCTGCCCCTCCCACAATGGTGAGATTTCCTCCAGTAGTTGGTGTCTCTGCCCCTCCCCCCGGAACACACACTATACATGGGGGACATGCTATATCTGAGCGGTTTGTCTAGGAAGGGGAGGGGATTGTAGTCTCTATGTGAGATTTCATTACCGTTGTCCTTCTTGCCGAAGTAGTCCCATATTTTATTGGTTCTCTTCTCCGGGGTGTTCTCGTCCTCCGGAAGATGTTTGTGGTTTTCGGCATTAATCATTTTGAATATTGCCTGAAAAAGGAGCAAAACATTTATCTTCCACTGAACTAGAACAAGGTGAAATATCGTGACACCAGAAACTCATTCCGCGGATGTAAATCTGTTCTCGTGTCTGTGGCCGCGGCTCGGGCGCGGTGGAATTGGGGTAATTCGGGGGGGAGGGGCTCACTGTGTAACAATGATACAAAGAGAGAACGGCTAAAGATTCTACTATAATGAAGAATGAAATGTCATGGAGGTCTCACGTTGGGGGTCGGAGGTCTCACGTTGGGGGTCGGAGGTCTCACGTTGGGGGTCGGAGGTCTCACGTTGGGGGTCGGAGGTCTCACGTTGGGGGTCGGAGGTCTCACGTTGGGGGTCGGAGGTCTCACGTTGGGGGTCGGAGGTCTCACGTTGGGGGTCGGAGGTCTCACGTTGGGGGTCGGAGGTCTCACGTTGGGGGTCGGAGGTCTCACGTTGGGGGTCGGAGGTCTCACGTTGGGGGTCGGAGGTCTCACGTTGGGGGTCGGAGGTCTCACGTTGGGGGTCGGAGGTCTCACGTTGGGGGTCGGTAAAGGGGGGCTCTTATATGAAAGGGGGACGCTGATATGAAAGGGGGACGCTGATATGAGAGGGGGACGCTGATATGAAAGGGGGGCTCTGATATAAAAGGGGGACGCTGATAAAAAAAAAGGGGCTCTGAGATGAAAGGGGGGCTGCTGATGTGAAGAGGGCGCCTGATCTAAGGGGGGGCTCCTGAACTGAAGTGGGGCTTGTGATGTAAAGAGGGAACAACTGATGTGAAGTGGGGACTTGTGATCTGAAAGGGGAACCCAGATTCAAAAACAGAACCCCTTTTTGCATACCACACGGGATCTACTTTTTTGTACATATTTAACTGGGGGGGGGCCCTCTAGATTCTGCATTGGGTGAAGTGGCTGAAAAAAAGGTGACACGTGCTGGCTTATAGTAAATGTATACTGAGGGATCTATGAAGGTTCCCATTGCTGACCTCTCCTTCATAACATGTTAGTTCCTTCCCTGACATGCCTATCCTACGGCTTCAGTAGTTTCTGACTCAATGGTCCAGCTACAAGCATGCACATGAAGGGGGTTTGATGTTCTTCTGACTTGCTGCATGCTTGTCCAGGGTCAGTGGTTGAATATGTAAGCAGGGCCGTCTTTAACGCAGGGCAAAAGGGGCAGCTGCCCAGGGCCTAGTCATTGTTGTGGGGCCCAAAGCAGCTGCCCCTTGAGCAGGTCCTGTGCTGCAAAACTCCTACCACTGGCCCTGCATCTCAGCACTGACAGCAGAGCGCTGGATGCGTGACACGGAGAGAAGAGCTGTGTGTATGCGTGTGCTGGAGGAGGTGGCTCTGCTATGACCTGGAGGGGGGGGGGGGCGGGGTCGTCCACGGGT
>NW_017308805.1:126531-128109 GCF_000935625.1 Nanorana parkeri | reverse complement strand
AAAATGGCAGGGCTGGGGTGAGTAGGGGGTGTTTTGTGTGGAGGGGGGGGTTGGCTAAGGGGTCTGGATGGGTAGGAGTGGGAAGAAGGTTTCCATCATGGCTGCAATGTGATGGGGGCAGCGCAGACCCCCTTGCAGCCCCGCCGGATGAATGAATATGTTCCATAGGAAGTACATGGAGGTGATCACGCGGCGGATGAGTTACAGGTCCCTCATAAGGACACATTTGTTTTTAATTGACGAAGATACTAAAACTAATTGAGAACAGACCGGAACCTTCGCTAATGAACATACAAAACAGAACAAATCTGCCAGAATTTACAAACAACAAAATCAATTCCAGTTTTTTTTATAGAACAAATGCAGCTTTCTGAGTATTCCGAGTATTCCGAGAACAAATCGCAATAAAGCCGAATCTACCGATAAAGAGATAAAACATTTGCTATCTGTTATCTGATCATTTGATGTGTTTATATCCTCTGCCCTATAAAACCTCCCTGATTTATATCCAACGTCCCGAAATAATTAGCAGGATCCCGTCAGCGCTTTCCACGTACACTTCTCCCAGAAATTAGCATATAAAAGAGATGCCAGATATGATTTCAGGACATTATTAAAGACATTTTAATTACAGGCAAAACATTTGCTGGAGACGAAGTTTGGCAATTGGCGCCATAAAATGTTTAGTGTCCATTTAGGTTCTTTTATTCTCCAGTTAATAAGAATGAAAAATGTTTATTCGTTGCCACTAAAATATCAATTCGAGATTTTAGAAGCTTCGAGATGATTTTGGACTGGATGCCGAATAAAAAATAGATGTGTCATTGGATTACGTTCCTGTAGAGACGTCTTCATGTGCTGCTCAGTGTCTGATGACACACAGATGGAGCGCATTGTCAATGTAGCTGAATGATGTAATCTTCCTCGTAGCACCGTGTGGACCTCACACTTCCAGTAGGCTGAGGAGAGATGTGGACCTCACACTCCCAGTAGGCTGAGGAGAGATGTGGACCTCACACTCCCAGTAGGCTGAGGTTATATGTGGACCTCACACTCCCAGTAGGCTGAGGTTATATGTGGACCTCACACTCCCAGTAGGCTGAGGAGAGATGTGGACCTCACACTCCCAGTAGGCTGAGGTTATATGTGGACCTCACACTCCCAGTAGGCTGAGGTTATATGTGGACCTCACACTTCCAGTAGGCTGAGGTTATATGTGGACCTCACACTCCCAGTTGGCTGAGGAGACATGTGGACCTCACACTCCCAGTAGGCTGAGGAGACATGTGGACCTCACACTCCCAGTAGGCTGAGGAGACATGTGGACCTCACACTCCCAGTAGGCTGAGGATATATGTGGACCTCACACTCCCAGTAGGCTGAGGTTTTATGTGGAGAGAAGGGGGTCTGAGTGCCTGGACCATAGAGAGGGGTCTGAGTGTCTGGACCATAGAGAGGGATCTTTGTGCCTGGACCGTAGAGAGGGGTCTGAGTGCCTGGACCATAGAGAGGGGTCTGAGTGCCTGGACCGTAGAGAGGGGTCTGAGTGCCTGGACCATAGAGAGGGGTCTGAGTGCC
>NW_017308805.1:117993-126367 GCF_000935625.1 Nanorana parkeri | reverse complement strand
AGCGCAGACCCCCTTGCAGCCCCGCCGGATGAATGAATATGTTCCATAGGAAGTACATGGAGGTGATCACGCGGCGGATGAGTTACAGGTCCCTCATAAGGACACATTTGTTTTTAATTGACGAAGATACTAAAACTAATTGAGAACAGACCGGAACCTTCGCTAATGAACATACAAAACAGAACAAATCTGCCAGAATTTACAAACAACAAAATCAATTCCAGTTTTTTTTATAGAACAAATGCAGCTTTCTGAGTATTCCGAGTATTCCGAGAACAAATCGCAATAAAGCCGAATCTACCGATAAAGAGATAAAACATTTGCTATCTGTTATCTGATCATTTGATGTGTTTATATCCTCTGCCCTATAAAACCTCCCTGATTTATATCCAACGTCCCGAAATAATTAGCAGGATCCCGTCAGCGCTTTCCACGTACACTTCTCCCAGAAATTAGCATATAAAAGAGATGCCAGATATGATTTCAGGACATTATTAAAGACATTTTAATTACAGGCAAAACATTTGCTGGAGACGAAGTTTGGCAATTGGCGCCATAAAATGTTTAGTGTCCATTTAGGTTCTTTTATTCTCCAGTTAATAAGAATGAAAAATGTTTATTCGTTGCCACTAAAATATCAATTCGAGATTTTAGAAGCTTCGAGATGATTTTGGACTGGATGCCGAATAAAAAATAGATGTGTCATTGGATTACGTTCCTGTAGAGACGTCTTCATGTGCTGCTCAGTGTCTGATGACACACAGATGGAGCGCATTGTCAATGTAGCTGAATGATGTAATCTTCCTCGTAGCACCGTGTGGACCTCACACTTCCAGTAGGCTGAGGAGAGATGTGGACCTCACACTCCCAGTCGGCTGAGGGGAGATGTGGACCTCACTAGTTGGCTGAGGAGACATGTGGACCTCACACTCCCAGTAGGCTGAGGAGACATGTGGACCTCACACTCCCAGTAGGCTGAGGAGACATGTGGACCTCACACTCCCAGTAGGCTGAGGTTATATGTGGACCTCACACTCCCAGTAGGCTGAGGTTATATGTGGACCTCACACTTCCAGTAGGCTGAGGTTATATGTGGACCTCACACTCCCAGTTGGCTGAGGAGACATGTGGACCTCACACTCCCAGTAGGCTGAGGAGACATGTGGACCTCACACTCCCAGTAGGCTGAGGAGACATGTGGACCTCACACTCCCAGTAGGCTGAGGATATATGTGGACCTCACACTCCCAGTAGGCTGAGGTTTTATGTGGAGAGAAGGGGGTCTGAGTGCCTGGACCATAGAGAGGGGTCTGAGTGTCTGGACCATAGAGAGGGATCTTTGTGCCTGGACCGTAGAGAGGGGTCTGAGTGCCTGGACCATAGAGAGGGGTCTGAGTGCCTGGACCGTAGAGAGGGGTCTGAGTGCCTGGACCATAGAGAGGGGTCTGAGTGCCTGGACCATAGAGAGGAGTCTGAGTGCCCAGACCATAGAGAGGGGTCTGAGTGCCCAGACCATAGAGAGGGGTCTGAGTGCCTGGACCATAGAGAGGGGACTGAGTGCCTGGACCATAGAGAGGGGACTGAGTGCCTGGACCATAGAGAGGGGACTGAGTGCCTGGACCATAGAGAGGGGACTGAGTGCCTGGACCATAGAGAGGGGTCTGAGTGCCTGGACCATAGAGAGGGGTCTGAGTGCCTGGACCATAGAGAGGGGACTGAGTGCCTGGACCATAGAGAGGGGACTGAGTGCCTGGACCATAGAGAGGGGACTGAGTGCCTGGACCATAGAGAGTGGAGACATGTGGACCTCACACTCCCAGTAGGCTGAGGAGACATGTGGACCTCACACTCCCAGTAGGCTGAGGATATATGTGGACCTCACACTCCCAGTAGGCTGAGGTTTTATGTGGAGAGAAGGGGGTCTGAGTGCCTGGACCATAGAGAGGGGTCTGAGTGTCTGGACCATAGAGAGGGATCTTTGTGCCTGGACCGTAGAGAGGGGTCTGAGTGCCTGGACCATAGAGAGGGGTCTGAGTGCCTGGACCATAGAGAGGAGTCTGAGTGCCCAGACCATAGAGAGGGGTCTGAGTGCCCAGACCATAGAGAGGGGTCTGAGTGCCTGGACCATAGAGAGGGGACTGAGTGCCTGGACCATAGAGAGGGGACTGAGTGCCTGGACCATAGAGAGGGGTCTGAGTTTGAGTGGAGTGATGAAATGTCTGATTTCTGAGTTTTGCCTAAAATCTAATTTTTGCTCATCGAGTTGCTTAGGCAAAATTTGTGTAAAAAATATATATTTTTTATATTATTTTATTTATATATTGAGGAGACATTTGTATTTAGAGGGTATATATTTAGGGAAGTGTAATGTATTTCTTTATTTGTCATTGATAGTCAGGTTACCTGATAGAACTTTCATTTTTCGTTGGTTTCAGATAACGTTAAGAAAGCATTTGGAAAACAATGTAACAGCACAAATAATAATAATAATAATAGACACCATACCGTAATGATCTCCAGCACTTCTTTTTTGTTGATGGTCCCATTGCCGTCCACGTCGTATAAGGAGAATGCCCACTCTAGTTTCTGGTTGGCTTTGCCCGATGAGGTCATATGAATGGCTATCATGTATTCCTTAAAGTCCAACGTGCCGTCGCTGTTGGCGTCAAAGCTCCTGAAGACGTGGTGGGCATAAGCTTTTGGGTCAGCGTCTGGGAAGAACTTGGAGTAGATTCTTTCGAACTGCTTCTCGCTAATCCTCCCGCTGGGGCACTCCTTTAGAAAAGACTGGTACCAGGTGCACAGTTCCTCCTGCGTGAATTTGGTGTTCAGCTGCAGCTCCTCCAAAATCTCTTTGGAAAGGGCCCCGCTTTTGCTGTTACCCATGATGACCAAAAACTAGAAGTTCTAGGAACTAAAAGGCCAGACGTTCCCTTTTTGTCCTACAAGACAAAACACAAGGAGGTGATGAGCCCGGCATTCTTCATGAGCCTAAATCCAGATAATGCCGATTTGGGATTAGGAGGGTTTAGGCGTCATGTGGAGAATGATACCGACTCTCCGACTTGTGCCGAGCGTCACCAATCCTCCGTTCAGGTCCATTGTCTTTATGACGATACAAATTACGAAGGTTGGGTTTTATCTTTTGTAACACATTACAAGTGGGGTCCATCATTCTGACCTGAAGGACAACCAACCAGCCATTGGAACCATGTCATGCCTTCATCTCCAAGGCTTTATCTCATTGGGTTTTCATAGTGCTCAGTATTAGGATGCTGCTAATTGTGATTGTCCCTTTTAGAGTGTAAGCCCTCAGGGGCGGGGCCCTCCTTACCATCTTGTCTTGTAGCTCTGGTCCTCCATCCCCTCCCCCTTGTCTCATAGCTCTGGTCCTCCATCCCCTCCCCCTTGTCTCGTAGCTCTGGTCCTCCATACCCCTAATTAGTTTGGTTGCCGTCCGCTGGACTTTTTCCAACTCGAGGACATCTTTTCTTAGTACTGGTGACCAGAACTGGACCGCGTACTCCAGATGAGGCCGAACCAATGATCTATAAGGTGGTCATAATAATCCGGCCACTCAGTGTATATAATAATCCGGCCACTCCGTGTATTGTACAGCGCTGCGCACACTGTTGGCGCTATATAAATCCTATATAATAATAATATAATAATAATTGTTCAGGATTATTAGAGACATTGAACGGTGCTGGCTAATGAGTCTCAGTGATGTCTGGGGCAGGAATGTTAACATAATAATATGACATCATTTGTGCCCCATGTTTATGGGTCATTTAGCCCTCACCTCACATCCATTGCCCGGACGTCAGACTTTGAGCCTCGATTACATGCAGACGTGACAGAAATGTATCTTTCGGAGTATCGCAGATGCATTAGCTACCTAATTAATTCTCACCCACATTCTGTAATAAGATCCAATTAGGCATATAATGTGTAAAGAATTGGCATGAGTTTAGGTTCCGCCTGTATCTGTTATTGATGCATCATACCCTCCAATGTGAGATCTCTCCCAAGACTTGGATCGGACTCGGCTCCAGGCTGACCTGAAAGGACCTCGGCCCGAACAGAGAGGAGGTAGCTGAGATTTAATACACGGCCCCCCTTTAAAGGTGCTTCACATCGACTCATCGCTAAGCTTCAGGTCTAAAAATAACGGATGTAAATCCACTTATGACGTCCAATGTATAGCTCAGATATTATCCATCTTGCGTTAGACGTATACCTTTGCTGCATCGAAAAGTTCCGGATTCCATCTATCGGAGCTCCCGGGGTTGGCGATTGATTGGTTGAGGGATTTTCTGACAATGGCTTGATTAGAAATAAATCCAAACATAATTCACTGGGCCCGGGGCCGTCCCTATAATGAGGCAGCCTGAGCTTTTGCCTCAGGCGGCATCGCATTAGTGGGGCGGCAGTTGTGTGTGTGGGGAGGGGTGGGGGGCAGCCACAGTCTTCCAGTTAACAACCTGTGGCTCCGTCCATGCAGTCTGGCTTCCTGCCTAGCCTGCTGACGTCATCAGTACCCAGGGACCTGAGCAGGACGCTGTAGCTGGCGTCCCGCCGAGCTCCTGGTAGCCAGTGATGTCAATGAGCTGGGCTGGACTTGACAGAGAGCCGCTGACAGACACAACACAGGTCCAACACAGCTACCTGTCTCTATGAATATGTACATTTCAGATTCAGCTATTGAGCTCTGTAAACATTTGACAATTAGCCAATAAAGATGTTCAGTAATAATTGCGTGTTCAACATCAGCAGCGTGTGGGGTATTTCCTGTTTGTATCATTCTTTGCCCGGAGTTCAGCTTTAAATGGGAGGAGTCGGGTCAGAAACACAGGAGCCGTTATTACCGAATTTTTCAAGCTGCGTGCTCGAGGGGCCGTCATCCTTATCCCTGGCTCAGTACTCATGATGCATCCGACCCAGCACAATGTGAGTATCCAGGGGGGTCTCATCCCCGACACGCTCATGCTTGTTGACAGGGCAGCCATCAGGGGGGTACGGCAGATACTCATGTAAGGGGCCCGGGCAGCCTGGGGGGGCCCGCCCGGGTCCCTTACATGACTATCGGCCGACGGTGAAGGGCGAGGAGGCTGAGGCCTGGCCCAAGCAGCGCAGGGCCCCAGCTCTACAGCTCCAGTGGCTTTGAGACAAGCTGGGGCCCCATCAGCGACGCTGCTCGTCTGATGTCGGACTGGCCGGAAGTGATGTCACTTTTGGCCGGTCCAGCGGCAGACGAGGCCACGTGTGCAGGTAAGAGGAGCTAGGAAGGAGGGAGAGGGGGAGGGATGTAGCCCTGACCAGCTCACCTGAGACCCCTTCAGAGCCCACCATAGACAGTCTCAGATGGGCTGTGCAGCATCTATGGTGGACTCTGCAGGGTCACTCTCAGGTGGGTCCTGCGTCCAGCGCGTCACTAAGCCCTGCGCCCAGCGCGTCACTAAGCCCTGCGTCCAGCGCGTCACCAAGCCCTGTGTCCAGCGGCGCGGGAGGGGAGGGGCCCGGCCTAAAGCCGTGTAAGGGGCCCTAAAATTTCTGATGGCTGCCCTGCTTGTTGATTAAAAAGGCATTTTATGAAGGATGAGGATGACAGCCCGCAGCCAGCAATGGTGGCTTCCATTCTTCTCTCCTGACTCTCCTGTTGGAATACTGAGCGTGATGACGACTGACACATCTGGGGAATTGTAGCGACACGTCAATGTAACATTCGAGTCTTCTGAGAAAGGAAATGTAAAAAAAACACAACAAATCAGAGGAACAAATCACCTGGGAACGTGATTGCGTCTCGGCGCCTCCGCTTGCAGGGAATTGACGGGCTGATTGATGGTGGAAAGTCTTCATCAAACCCATTCAGCGTTCCTCCAATTCTCTGTCATTACTCCGCAGCGATTGTCACTCTTCTGTCACGTCTCCAAAGGAAAATAATTACAGCTCGTCAAGTAAATCCGCAGACAATCCGAAGACAATCACAACAAACAATTCACATTTCAGATTCTCCGTTTATTTTAAACTTGTGACAGAAGTTTTCATTTCTGTTCTTCTAATAAGTGTCTGAGAGTAGAAGATTCCGGGCTCGTATGGCCGCCGCACAGGCACGGAGATGGCGTTGATGCCGCGTTCAGAAACGTAATCCTCCTGTCCCATCGCACTCCTGACCGGACAAAAACCCAAATCCAACTGGGTGGGTGCGGTAGTGACAACGGATGCCTCCGTGAAATGTAGATAGATGAAAGTAGTCACTCGCACTCCATGATATTAAATTCAATGCTGTTTATTGACTGAGATAACACACATCTCCTTAGCAACGTTTCGAGACCATGCGGTCCCGTCCTCAGGCAAACAGAGAGGATGCCGCGTTCAGAAACATATGTTACAATTTAACATTCGTCCAAAATGTGCATTAGAATCAGGGATGCACCGATACCACTTTTTTAAGTACGAGTACCGATACCTTTGATCAAGTACTCGCCGATACCAATTACCGATACTTTTTGTTAAAGGGACAGGTCACATTTTTTTCTAAAGCAATACAAACTAATGCTTTAAGGTCACTTTCTTAATATTATGATTCATGAGGTGACGAGGGAGCATGACGCCGGCTTCCCGGCCAATCAGAATGCCGGGCGCTGCGTCATTACACGGCACCCGGCTTCCGGATTTGCTAGCTTCCTGACCAATCGGGAAGCCGGGCAGCGCGTCATTGCACGCTACTCTGCTTCCTGATTGGCCGGGAAGTCGGCTCCATGCTCTCTCATCACATGACGAGAGAGTATGGAGTCGTTTCCTGGCCAATCAGGAAACCGGGCAGCGTGTAATGATGCGCTGCCTGGCTTCCCGATACCGGAAGTACTCGTGCTAGGTATCGGAGCATTTGGGCGAGTACGAGTACTCACCCAAATACTTGGTATCGGCACCGATACCGATACTAGTATCGGTATCTGTGCATCCCTAATTAGAATCCATTCACAGTCCACATCACAGAGCGAGATTCAGTAATAATAGAATGTAAGCTCCGCGGTCCAGGCAAAGCCGTGATAGGCCTAAAATAAAAATGTCATTTTTCTCCTGCTTTTGGTCAATTTAAAGCCCTACTACGGCCCAAAAACCTTTCCCACCCAGCCACTGACCTCTACCCCGTCGTACGAACCTTTATACCCCTTTTAAGGGTGCCCACACACCTTACGATAATGGCGGGAAATCCCGCGATCGTACGATTATCGTAAGGTATTGTGGAAGCCGTGCGACCTCTACTACTGTAAGGACGCACGACTTTAAACTTACGAACATGTTTGAAAACCCGCCGAGCATCGTACGACGTTTGGCGGGTTTGTGGCATGTTTGTAAGATAAAAGTCGGACGGGCCGGAGTTCGCAAGCGCACACTGCCCGTTCGGCATTGCGGTCAACGGAAGCCCGCCCCTCAGGGGGGCGTGGCTTGTGATCATCGCAAGTACGATCTGCCTGACCAAGACGTGCAGATCGGACGTTTTTTTAAGTACCTTACAACCATCGCAAGACAGAAGTTTTGTGATTGTTGTAAGCAGGGGCGTAACTAGAAATCACAGGGCCCCATAGCAAAATTTTGTATGGGGCCCCCGTGATTTCTAGTTATACCCCTTGCAGAGCCCACTCGAGATCCCAACCAAGGGTGACCCTGCAGAGCTCACCATAGACTCTCTATGGTGGGCTCTGCAGGATCACCCTTTTAGTCATTGGCCCGGAGGAATACGTAATGCAGGTTCTTTGTACTGCGCTCCATACAGGACGCACCGGGCTCCATACAGGACGCACCGGGCTCCATACAGGACGCACCGGGATCCATACAGGACGCACCGCGCTCCATACAGGACGCACCAGGCTCCATACAGGACGCACCGCGCTCCATACAGGACGCACCGCGCTCCATACAGGACGCACCGGGCTCCATACAGGACGCACCGCGCTTCATACAGGATGCACCGCGCTCCTAGGGTGAGCTCTCATCCCTCCTTTCTCCTCACAATTGATGCGGTTTTGGTGGTGAGGATAACCCTCATTAGGGCAGACTGCACAGTTATCGTCCTCATACAAGGACTAGCAGTGTAATCAGCTTACGTCTTGTGTAGGCGGCATTAGTCCCTTAATTCCGCTTTAACAAATGCTATGGGATGCTGGCGGGATTAAGTCACCATCTGCGTTTTCAGGTCATTCGCCGGGGGAATACGGAGAACTCGAATGACCCAATTTGTAGTCCTTTTGGTAAATGAGATCTCTTTACAGACTTGCCCCGTGTCATTGATCTGTGCACGTTACCCTTCTGTGACCGGGTCGTGCAAAGTGCTGACACAGGAATGAGCCCGGGGCTTGTATTCACTTTA